>NC_133158.1:157503600-157804400 GCF_040802235.1 Manis javanica
TGAGACAAAGAATATCAGATGAGCAGAGATAGAATCGAACCATTATCTCAATTGGAGGAAGGGAAATATGTCTAATGGGCAGTTGGATACAGTACCTAGCCTGCCTGTTGGCCTGAGAGAAGACATGCCATGAATGTTTTATTCAGGGGTCTGGCAGAATCACAGTCAGCTATACAAGTTATCCTGGGGATTGCTACTGTATTTTCTATTTCTTTGAGTTTATTTTTATTTTTCACTAGTTATAATATTTATACTTTTCTCTGTTTTCAGTGTCTGTATTTTTCTCTATTCTATTTCCATTGTGTATTTCTGTGCACATGTAATTTATGCCACTTGTTTGAGAAATGGCCATAGGACCTGCCTGGATTTGAAAATCAGGAGAAATTTTGCTGTTTTCTTCACTGATAGCTTTATAAATTTCTAAGACAAAATGTTCTCATGTTTTTGGCATTTTGAGAGATCACTTTATGCTATCACTGTTCTTTACCTGTGAATGAAATCAATTGAGAGATAGGCACAGGAGTGAGAAATGCATCATCGTCTTTGTCTGGATAAAGCTATTGTGAGGATGTGGCTACATGCTCTGGTAACAGTAGGTCTGTAGAAGGGTGCAGTTTGAGAGTTACTCTCCCTATCTCAGGCAGAGCTGAAAAACCACAGTCCCTTCTTATGGAGGCCTGCCACTATATATATCACTCCACAGTGAGGTTAAAAATGTATGCTCCCTGTGGGCAGGCTGCTTCTCCACAGAGGCCACAAACTACTCATAGCCAGTTTTTTCTTTTAAACTCGCCAGTCCAATAATTCATCCCTGCTTCCTGAGGCAAGCAAATAAGGGGAAAGAGAAAGGTCAGGTATGTTCTCTAATACCACTGTCTTTGCATGGAAATTTCAAGAGTGCAGAGTAATTATGGCAGTGGTGAGCTTGTCCTTTAGGTCTCCTCTCCTCTTCCATAATACTATACTTGAGTACTAATAGGAAGGAATATCCTTTACACTGGTAGTTTCCAAGCCTCCATTTCTCTCCCTCTCTCTTGATTCTTAAATAAACCAAGTCTTCTGCCATTTTTCCAGAACCTCCTAAGCACTATGATCAAAAGATTAAACAGTAAAAGATGTGGAATTATTTTCCTTTTTACTGGTTTAAGAGACATTGAAGAAGACACTCCAGATTCATTTATCTAAATTCTGTAATATTTTCAGTCTTCCATATGCTCCCAATAAAACACAGTTATCCATAGTAAAGAAAACATTGTTACATCTAACTCAAAATTTCTATGGGATCAGAGCAAGACAAGATGTCCCCTCTAATCAGTTCTTTTGAACCTTGTATGGAAGTCCTAACTAATGCAATAAGACAAGAGAAGGCAATAAAAGTAATACAGATAGGAAAGAATATAAAGCTGTCTCTTCACAGATGACATGATCATCTATAGAAAATCTGAAAGAATCAACAACTACTGCAATTATAGCAAGGTTCCAAAATACAAGATTAATATACAAATATCCTGTATATCACCAATGAACAAGTGTAATTTGAAATTCAAAACACATCACTATTTATATTAGCAACCCCCAAGATGAAATATGTAGGTATAAAATAACAAAGTATATATAAGATCTATGAGGAAAACTACAAAACTAATGAAAGAAATCAAATAATTAAATAAATAGACATTTAAAGTTCATGGGTAAGTAGACTCAGTATTATCAAGGTGTCAATTCTCCCCAGCTTGTCTATAGAGTCAGTGCAATCCCAATTAAAATCCAGAAAGTTCTTTTGTGGACATAGACAAACTAATCCTAAAGTTATGGAAAGAGAGAAGACCCACAGCAAACACCATACTGAAGGAGCAGAGCAAATTTGAAGGACTGACACTGCCTGATTTCAAGATCTATAATTAAACTACAGTAATCAAGACAGTGTGGTGTTTATAAAAGAATAAAAAACTAGATGAATGAAGCAGAAAAGGGAACCTCAAAACAGACCCACACGAATATGGCCAACTGTTCTTAAAAATGAAGCAAAGACAGCCTTTGCAACAAATGGTACTGGAATAGCTGGACATCCACATGCAAAAAAAAAAAAAAATGAATCTATACACAGACCTTAAACCCTTCACAAAAATTACCTCAAAATGGATCATAGACCTAAATGTAAAATGCAAAATAGAAAACCTAATTTTAGAAGATAACATAGGAGAAAACCTATATGACCTTGGGTTTGGTGATGAATTTTTAGATAAGACATCAAAAGCATGATCCATGAATGAAATAGTTGATAAGATAGACTTCATTAAAGTAAAAACTTCTGCTCTGTGAAAGAAAGACAATGTCAAGAAAATGAGAAGACTAGCCACAGACTGGGAAAAAAATATCTGAAAAAGACATTTGATTCAGGAATATTGTACAAAATCTACAAAGAACTCTTAAAACTCAACCTAATCAAAAAATGGATGAAAGACCTAAGCAAACACCTTGCTGAAGAAAAGAGACAGATGGCAGATAAGCATACAAAAAAATGTCCCACATTACATGTCATCAGGGAAATGCAAATCAAAACAACAATGTTATACCACCACACACTCTTAGAATGGCCAAAATCCAGAATACAGACAACACGAAATGCTGATGAGGATGTGGAATGACAGGAATTCTCATCCATTGCTGATAACACAAGATTGTGCAGCCACTTTGGAAGACACTTGGGCAGTTCCTTCCACAACTAAACGTTACTTACCATATGATTCTTAGGTCATGTTCCTTGGTATTTACCCAAAGAAGTTGAAAATATGTCCATGCAAAAGCCTGCACAGAAGCTCATAGCAGCTTTGTTCATAATTACCCAAACTCAGAAGCAACCAAAATGTCCTTCAGTAGGTGAATGAATAAGTAAACTGATATACACAGACAATGTAGTATTGCTCAATGCTAAATATAATTAATAAAAAGCATGAAAAGACATGGATGAAACTTAGATGCATATTACTAAGTGAAATAAGTCAGTCTGAAAATGCTACATACTGTAAATTCCAACTATATGACATTCTGGACAAAGCAAAACTATGGAAACAGTAAAATGATGAGTGGTTGCCAGGATGATGATGGGTAGGGCTAGGAGGAGAGGAGGGATGAAACAGACAGGACATATGATTTTTGGGGCAGTGAAACTACTCGGTACGATACTATAATAGTGAATGTATGTCGTTTCAAATTTTCCCAAATCCATAGAATGTACAGCTCCAAGATTGAACCCTAATGTAAACTATGGACTTGGAATGATAATGATATCTCAGTGTATGTTCATCAGTATTAACAGATGCTACTCTGATGGGGGATATAATGGGAAAAGTTACTCAGATATTGGAACAGTGAGTAAGTGGGAAATCTGTATTCCTTTTCAATATTGCTGTGTATCTAAAACTGCTCTAAAAAATGAAGTTTATTAAAAACAAGTAAAATTCCTATAGAGGCCTGATAAGTGACATAAATGAGGAAAAATTACCAGGGAATTTTCAAACTTGAAACCACAAGTGGCACCTCAAGGAGTTACCTGATATTTAGCATCAACAAATTTGAGTCATTGGAACACGTAAGATTTACACAGACAAATTGCCAGTCAGGGTACGCTTAGGTTATGCTGTGGTAACAAACAACCCCAAAGTCTTAGTAGCTTATAAGAAAAAAGGTTTTTTTTAAATTATTTACCCTATATGTCCAATGCAAGATATCAGAATACCTCTGGCTCATCACAGTCTCTTAAGAACTGTGTGTGCTGGTAAAGACTGTCTTGACTGAATCTGTCATAAGGCATGGGAAGTGCACATGGCAACCCATGGACTGGTTCTCAAAGTTTCTGCCCCAAAGTGAAACACCTCGGTTTCAGTGACAATTGGATGTGAAACACTTCAGTTTCAAGGACAAAACTCAGCTGCAGTGACAATTCACTGGTCAGTGCATGCTGCATACATGTATATATATACATATATATATGACCAACCTCAAGGGAGCAGAAAAATGCAATCTTACATCCTTGGGAGGAAAGAAAAGACTTTGTAAGTAACATTAATGACTACATTGCAGATGTTCTGGGCTTCTTGTTTTCTTTTCCTCCAAAATAGTCCGTAATCCACAATATAATGTGAAATTACTTGATACATAAATGTGAGAAATTAGTGACATTTTTAAACACATCTGGGTTGATGATGCTTGCTGGTTTCTAGTGTCATTTTGTTTTTCTCAATTAACATCTCAGTAGATTAAGATGAGTTTGACAACTGATTAAAGGCAGTTAAAGGCTCTAGGGACAAAGGAAATTGAAGATATATGGGGACCTTGCTTGACTAGACATAAGCAGGAGTATCAAAGGTAAGCTTTTACTTCAAAATTTGCCTGCCCTGCATGGATAAAATTTAAAAGATTGATAAAAACAATTATTGGCGAGAGTGTAAAGCAATTGCAGCTCTCATAAATTGTTTCAACCACTTTGGAAAGCCATTTGGAAGTATCTAAAAAGACTAGATTTATAATCACTCTATGATTAGCTCTTTAATGTTTTAGGTATGTACTCAAGAAAAGTAAGTGCAGGATCACGGGAAGATGGCGGCGTGAGTAGTTCAGAGGAAATCTCCTCCCCAAAACATACATATTTATGAAAATACAATAAATACAACTATTCCTAAAAGAAAAACCAGTGGATGCAGTACAACAGCCAGGATACATCTACATCTGTGAGAACTCAACATTACACAAAGGGGGTAAGATACAAGCTGCGGCCAGATGGGACCTGAATGCTCCCCAACCCCAAAACCCGGCAGAAAGAAAGGAGTCAGAATGGGGAGGGAGTGAAAGCCCAGGACTGCTAAACAACCAGCTCTAGAAATCCGCATCCAGAAAGCAGACATAAGGTGCACGGGGTGCTGGATATTAGAGAAACGGCAAAGTAAAACCTGTGGGCAGGTCCCTGCAACTGGCGCCCCTGAGACACAAGAGAAGTCAATGCTTTCTGCAAGTCTTAAAAAGACAGGGACCCCATAGCTGAAAGACGTTATCCCGGCACACATAGCCAGCAGCTAGGAATACCGGGAAAACTTAGGCGCCCTAAACCCCAGGGAGGCAGTGCAGCTCTGAGGCCCCTCACAGCACTAAGCAGCCTGCCAGTCATTCCTCCAACTGGCGCGGACCCTGACACACCGGCCCAGTAGCAGGAGAGTGGCAAGGCACGCTGGGGGCGGAGGTGCCGGAAGGGACCAGGAGCAGATCCATGCATCAGTGGCGCCACACAGGACCAGCAGAGGCTTGTGTGAGCCTGCAGCGGCGTGACCGAACAGCCCAGGTGTTGTTGAGCCCACACACCAGTGGCAATGAAGCCAGAGGAGCCTGGTAGAGGCCTGTGTGGGAGATCCCCATGCATCTGCAGTGGAGCCAGAGGGAGCAGGTGTGCACTCAGCAGCCGACTGGAATCCCAGCCCGATGCACAGCTGCCCGGGCCAGACCCAAAGGCCGCTGCTGCCACACAACTTCCCGGAAGGGGTGCTGCTAGCATGGACGAGCACACCTGGCGTACCTGCCACTTCCCGCAGGGCTCTGCGCTGCTCTGATGGAGACCCCGCCCACAGTACCTTACGGGACTAACCCGGTGGCTGCTCCAGGAGTGCGGGTAACTGACACAGGCAGTGGAGAAGGGCAAGGCATCCAGCATGCAGGAAAGGAATTTCTTCTCCCAGCTGACACTCCCGCAACCTGCCTACAGCCACTGCTATCACCGTGAAAAGGCAAAAAAAATTTAGTCCAGTCCAAGATAGTTCAAACAACACCTGAGAAAGGATCTGCAGAGGTAGACCTAACCAGTCTCCCCGAAAAAGAAAAAAAAAAGAATTCAAAATAAAAATCATTAACATGCTGACAGAGCTGCAGAGAAATACACAAGAGCTAAGGGATGAAATCTGGAGGGAGAGTACAGACATTTGGAGGGAGATTACAGAAGTGAAACAAACTCTGGAAGGATTTATAAGCAGAATGGATAAGATGCAAGAGCCCATTGATGGAATAGAAACCAGAGAACAGAAACACATAGAAGCTGATGCAGACAGAGATAAAAGGATCTCCAGGAATGAAACAATATTAAAAGAACTGTGTGAATAATACAAAAGGATTAATATCTGCGTTATAGGGGTACCAGAGGAAGAAGAGAGAGAAAAAGGGACAGAAAGGGTGTTTGAAGAAATAATTGCTGAGAACTTCCCCAAACTGGGGGAGGAAATAGTTGCTCAGACTACGGAGGCACACAGAACTCCCGAGAGATGGGAACCAAAGAGTATAACACCAAGACACATAATAATTAAAATGGCAAAGATCAAGGACAAGGACAGGGTATGCAAGGCAGCCAGAGAGAGAAAAAAGGTCACCTACAAAGGAAAGCCCATCAGGCTAACATCAGACTTCTCAACAGAAACCTTACAGGCCAGAAGAGAATGGCATGATATATTTAATGCAATGAAACAGAAGGGCCTTGACCCAAGGATACTGTATCCAGCACGATTATCATTTAAATATGAAGGAGGGACTAAACAATTCCCAGACAAGCAAAAGTTGAGGGAATTTGCCTCCCACAAACCACCTCTACAGGATATCTTAGAGGGACTATTCTAGATGGGAGCACTCCTAAAAAGAGCATAGAACAAAATACCCAACATATGAAGAATGGAGGAGGAGGAAAAAGAAGGGAAAGAAATAATAATCAGACTGTGTTTATAACAGCTCAATAAGCGAGTGAGGTCAGACAGTAAGGTAGCAAACAAGCTAAACTTGAACCTTTGGTAACCACGAATCTAAAACCTCAATGGCAATAAGTACAAATCGTTCAATAATCACCCTAAATGTAAATGGACTGAATGCACCAATCAAAAGACACAGAGTAATAGAATGGATAAAAAAACAAGACCCATCTATATGCTGCTTACAAGAGACTCACCTCAAACTCAAGGACATGCACAGATTAAAAGTCAAGGGATGGAGAAGGAAATTTCATGCAAACAACAGAGAGAAAAAAGCAGGTGATGCAATACTAGTATCAGACAAAATAGACTTCAAAATAAAGAAAGTAACAAGAGATAAAGAAGGACATTACATAATGATAAAGGGATCAGTCCAACAAGAGGATATAACCATCATAAACATATATGCATCCAATACAGAAGCACCAATATATGTGAAACAAATACTAACAGAATTAAAGGAGGAAATAGAATACAATGCATTCATTTTGGGAGACTTTAACACACCACTCACTCCTAAGGACAGATCCACCAGACAGAAAATAAGTAAGGACACAGAGGCACTGAACAACATACTAGAACAGATGGACCTAACAGACATCTACAGAACTCTACACCCAAAAGCAACAGGATACACATTCTTCTCAAGAGCACATGGAACATTATCCAGAATGGACCACATACTAGGCCACAAAAAGAACCTCAGTAAATTTCAAAAGATTGAAATCCTACCAACCAACTTTTCAGACCACAAAGGTATAAAACTAGAAATAAATTGTACAAAGAAAGCAAAAAGGTTCACAAACACATGGAGGCTAAACAACATGCTCCTAAATAATCAATGGATCAATGACCAAATTAAAATGGAGATCCAGCAATATATGGAAACAAATGACAACAACAACACAAAGCCCCAATTTCTCTGGGCTGCAGCAAAAGCAGTCTTAAAAGAAAGTATATAGCAATCCAGGCAATTTTAAAGAAGGAAGAACAATCCCAAATGAATAGCCTAATGTCACAATTATCGAAATTGGAGAAAGAAGAACAAATGAGACCTAAGGTCAGCAGACAGAGGGACATAATAAAGATCAGAGAAGAAATAAATAAAATTGAGAAGAATAAAACAATAGAAAAAAACAATGAAACCAAGAGCTGGTTCTTTGAGAAAATAAACAAAATAGATAAGCCTCCAGCCAGACTTATTAAGAGAAAAAGAGTCAACACACGCCAACAGAATCAGAAATGAGAAGGGAAACATCACGACAGACCCAACAGAAATACAAAGAATTATTAGAGACTACTATGAAAAACTATATGCTAACAAGCTGGAAAACCTAGGAGAAATGGACAACTTCCTAGAAAAATACAACCTTCCAAGACTGACCATGGAAGAAACACAAAATCTAAACAAATCAATTACCAAAAAAGTAATTGAATTGTAATAAAAAAAACTACCCAAGAACAAAATCCCCTGGCCAGATGGATTTATATCGGAATATTATCAGACATACAGAGAAGACATAATACCCATTCTTCTTAAAGTTTTCCAAAAAATAGAAGATGAGGGAATACTCCCAAACCCATTCTATGAAGTCAACATCACCCTAATACCAAAACCAGGCAAAGACCTCACCAAAAAAGAAAACTACAGACCAATATCCCTGATGAACGTAGATGCAAAAATACTCAACAAAATATTAGCAAACCGAATTCAAAAATACATCAAAAGAATCGTGCACCATGACCAAGTGGGATTCATCCCAGGGATGCAAGGATGGAACAACATTCGAAAATCCATCAACATCTTCCACTACATCAGCAAAAAGAAGGACAAAAACCACATGATCATCTCCATAGATGCTGAAAAAGCATTCGACAAAATTCAACATACATTCATGATAAAAACTCTCAACAAATTGGGCATAGAGGGGAAGTACCTCAACATAATAAAGGCCATATATGAAAAACCCACGGCTAACATCATACTGAACAGCGAGAGGCTGAAAGCTTTTCCTCTGAGATAGGGAACAAGACAGGGATGCCCACTCTCCCCACTCTTATTCAACATAGTACTGGAGGTCCTAGCCACGGCAATCAGACAAAACAAAGAAATACAAGGAATCCAGATTGATAAAGAAGAAGTCAAACTGTCACTATTTGCAGATGACAAGATATTGTACATAAAAATCCCTAAAGACTCCACTCCAAAACTACTAGAACTAATACCGGAATTCAGCAAAGTTGCAGGATACAAAATTAGCACACAGAAATCTGTAGCTTTCCTATACACGAACAATGAACTAATAGAAAGAGAAATCAGGAAAACAATTCCATTCACAATTGCATCAAAAAGAATAAAATACCTAGGAATAAACCTAACCAAGATAGTGAAAGACCTATACCCTGAAAACCACAAGTCACTGTTAAGAGAAATTAAAGAGGTCACTACCAAATGGAAACTCATCCCATGCTCCTGGCTGGGAAGAGTTAATATCGTCAAAATGGCCATCTTGCCCAAAGCAATATACAGATTCGATGCAATCCCTATCAAATTACCAACAGCATTCTTCAATGAACTGGAACAAATAGTTCAAAAATTCATAAGGAACCGCCAAAGATCCCGAATATCCAAAGCAATCCTGAGAAGGAAGAATAAAGGCGGGGGGGGGGGGAGGGGAGGGGCGGGGTTCTCACTCCCTAACTTCAAGCTCTACTACAAAGCCACAGTAATCAAGACAGTTTGGTACTGACACTAGAACAGAGCCACAGACCAGTGGAACAGAATAGGGCTACAGACATTAACCCAAACATATATTGCCAATTAATATACAATAATGGATCCATGGACATATAATGGGGAAAGGACAGTCTCTTCAACAGATAGTGCTGGCAAAACTGGACAGCTACATGTAAGAGAATGAAACTGGATCACTGTCTAACCCCATACACAAAAGTAAACTCCAAATGGATCAATCACCTGAATGTAAGTCATGAAACCATAAAACTCTTAGAAGAAAACATAGACAGAAATCTCATGGACATAAACGTGAATGACTTCTTCATGAACATATCTCCCCGGGCAAGGGAATCCAAGACAAAAATGAACAAGTGGGACTACATCTAGCTAAAAAGCTTCTGTACAGCAAAGGACACCATCTGTAGAACAAAAAGATATCCTACAGTATGGGAGAATATATTCATAAATGACAGATCCAATAAAGGATTGACATCCAAAATATATAAAGAGCCCACATGCCTCAACAAACAAAAGGCAAATAATCCAATTAAAAAATGGGCTGAGGAGCTGAATAGACAGTTCTCTAAAGAAGAAATCCAGATGGCCAACAGACACATGAAAAGATGCTCCACATCTCTAAACATCAGAGAAATGCAAATTAAAACCACAATGAGATATCACCTCACACCAGTAAGGATCGCCATCATCAAAAAGACAAACAACAACAAATGTTGTCGAGGTTGTGGAGAAAGGGGAACAGTCCTGCACTCCTACACTGCTGGTGGGAATGTAAATTAATTCAACCATTTTGGAAAGCAGTATGGAGGTTCCTCAGAATGCTCAAAATAGAAATACCATTTGACCCAGGAATTCCACTTCTAGGAATTTACCCTAAGAATGCAGCACTCCAGTTTGAAAAAGACAGATGCACCCCTATCCTTAATGCTGCACTTTTCACAATAGCCAAGATATGGAAGCAACCTAAATGCCCATCAGTAGATGAATGGATAAAGAAGATGTGGTCATATATACAATGGAACATTACTCAGCCATAAGACAAAAACAGATCCTACCATTTGCAAAAACATGGATGGAGCTAGAGGATATTATGCTCAGTGAAATAAGCCAGGTGGAGAAAGACAAGTACCAAATGATTTCACTCATATGTGGAGTATAAGAACAAAGGAAAACTGAAGGAACAAAACAGCAGCAGAATCACAGAACCGAAGAATGGACTAATAGTTACCAAAGGGAAACGGACTGGGGACGATGGGTGGGAAGGGAGGGATAAGGGCAGGGAAAAAGAAAGAGGGCATTACGTTAGCATGTATAGTGTGTGGGTGGCATGGGGAGGGCTGTGCAATACAGAGAAGACAAGTAGTGATTTTACAGCATCTTACTATGCAGATGGACAGTGACTGTGAAGGGGTATGTGGGGGGGACTTGGTGAAGGGGGGAACCTAGTAAACATAATGTTCTTTCTGTAATTGTAGATTAATGATACCAAAATAAAAAAGAAAGTATTCATTTATAAATGCCGAAAGCAAAAATAAGAAAGAAAATTAAGTGCAATTATTTACCAAAGGTCAGGTAAAACAATGTTTCTCACAGCTATATTGCCAGCCCCAAATGCAGAGATCCCAAAATGTCCATCAGTAGGAGAATAGATAAATTGTATTATATTCACACAGTGGAATACCATACAGTGATAAAAGGAGAAACTGCTGATGTACAATATAACACAGATGGTGGCTAAATCTTAGAATTTATCTGTATTGGGGTTCTCCAGAGAAACAGAGCCAACAAACAGAACCAATATATAGAGTTGACCCTTTAACAACATGGGTTTGAACTGTGTGGGTCCACTTATATGTGGATTTTTTTCAGTAAGCATATTGGAAAATATTTTGCAGACTTTTGACTGTTTGAGAAAACATTTTCTTTTCTCTAACTTACTTTATTGTATGAATAAAGTGTGTATTGCATTTAACATATAAAATACATTGTAATTGGCTGTGTAATCAGTAAGGCTTCTGATCAACAGTAGACTATTAGTAGTTAGGTTTTTTGGGAGTCAAAAGTTAAGCACAGATTTCCACTGCACAGAGAGTTGGCATCCCTAACCTCCACGTTGTTCAATGGTCAAGTGTATACAGAATTGGCTCATATATGGTTATGGAGACAGGAGTCTCACCATCTGCAGTTGACAAACTGGATACGCAGTAGAGCTGATGGTATAGTTCCAGTCCAAGTCTGAAGGTAGGAAAAGACTGATGTTCCAGTGTATTCAGGCAGAGAGAGAGCAAATTCTACTTTGTCTTTTTTTTTTCTCTACAGGCTTCCAGCTGATTAGATCAGGACTAACCACATTGTGGAGAGCAATTTGCTTTACTCAGCTGACCAATTCATCTGTTAACCTCATCCAGAAACACCAGAATGTTTAACCAAATATCTGAGCACTCATAACCTAGTCAAGCTGACACATAAAATTGACCATCGCAAGTCCACTCCTCACCAATTTGGCACCCATGTACATCTCCTTAAGCCATACTTAATCTATAAATAAAGACAATAACAAGATCATAATTCCATCTAACATGATACAACTATACTGCCTACAATCAAAAACACACTACAGCTTCCCTAGAAGAGGTAAGTCCTTGAGTGACATTAACTCTTCTCCTGATATCCTGTAAGTTAAATACTGTGATATAGAAGTATCAATACTTAAATACCATGATAATAATTCAGTATGTTATATATTACATGACAAAGAAATAGGGGAGGAAAACAAAGATATTTGCTACACACATAACATACAACAAAATTAAGAGTGAATACTCTTAACAATTACAATTCTTGTGTCTGTAACAAGTCTCATGGTCACAGCTGGCATGTGTAATGAACTTCTACCATCCATTCTGTATTACCTTTGCCTTCAGCAAGCATCTCAGTTGGTTGGGGTTCTTTGTCTGGTGGAATTACCCAAACTTTCATTCCTAAAGGATATGGGATATTACTAGCCCTGTGTGGGTTGTGGTATTATCATTTTTCATTGACATTAACACAGGATATGGTAATGCTAAGAGAGGCCCTGAGGATCTCCTGTATTCCAGACATACTCTCCCTTACCTCCTGTGTTAAGCAGCAGTTCAGTTTTCCCTTTACAGTCAGGATCAATTGCCTCAGTTGGCACAGCTCCCTTCTTTGGTTGTTGATTCAAAGGCATGAGGAGTCCAAAGGGCTAGGGTGGCAGTTTGAACTTTCAGTTCAGTGGAATCATTGTTTTGTTTCCTGGTCTAAGTACTTACTCTGGTACTAAGACTTCCAGGCCAGCAGGGCATAAAGTTACAGGAACAGGAAGCAGAAATTTTGCAAATGGGTCAGTACGAGTAATAATGAGGGTTGCCACTCTCATTTCCACTCATTGATCTGTGGACTTAGCAAATCCTGGTTATGGGAAAAAGAGCCATATATTGGATGCTGATTCAGAGTAGATACAGAATCCTGGAGAACCTTGCCCCAGCTTTGCAAGGTATATTGCTACCTAGTTGGTACTGTAACAAAGTCTGCAAAAGGCCATGCCAATACCCTATCAAGCCAGGTGAAAGGTGAGGAATCTGGTAGCACCAATGAATTTCCTATGAGCACAGGTCCTTTGCCACACTTCTTTTGCTGTGATGTATGTTCCTTGATCAGAAGCAATGCTGTGTGAATATGTATATATATATAAATATACATGGTAATTATTTAAAAGATATATGAAATTATTAATATATCATTTGCTATATAGTTAAAAAGATCTTACCAAATAAAAATTCTGTAAGTACAGATATTTAGGAGGTTTATGTAACATTTATCCTTATTTGGGATATTTTTTATTCCATAACCATGGCATTTTTCTTGCTAAGAATTAGTTACAGGTAGTTACTCGTCATTTCATTGTCTGACAGATATCCATATGATTACTTCTCATTTAGGGCAAAGAGAGTTCTTGGATGTTCTTTATGCTACAAACCTCAAAGTAAAAGTCTGCTAAAAAATAAACAAGCAAGTATTTTCTTACCTCTATTTGTGTGTGTGTGTATGATTACTTTTAATGAGGTGTTACCATTACGAAGTACTTTGAGAGCGATGTAGTATTGAATTTTTAAAAGTATACGTATATAAAGAAAGAGAAGGCGAAAACAATAGTGAACTTATATTTTGTACTGAGTTTTTCTAAGTTGTGCATAAATTAAAACACAGGACAACACGTACAAGACCCTTTTGTTCTTCCCTCTGTTATAAAATCTATATTCATATCCAGGGACTGACTCTAGTTTCACCATACATGCTCTTTTCTGAGCAACATTTAACACACTCTTTAAGAATGTCAGAAGGAAATGGCATTTGAAGGGTGAACAACTGGGAGCCTCATACAGTAGAAACAGATTTGAACTGATGATTTATTACATTTTCTTACTGAAAATGCGGATGTGTATTGTTTAAGCAACTACTTCCTCAAAAGAATTGACTCTTATCACTCTGTTAATGTAATAGTTTTCCAGAGCTTCCCATTTGGTCAAATTGGGGCATAAAATCTTCTGGAATTCTGCCAAATGTTCAGGCGGAGAGCCCAGTGTTTCTGATCAGGCAGGATACCAGGCTGCGGACACCGCGCGAGGCCACAGGGTCTTCAGCCTAAAGCAGCAGATCTGGGGAGCCAGTTTAACTAAAGGGTGTGTCCATTTTGTTTCCGTCTTAGTTTCTGGCACTGTCCTGTTTCATTGTGCAGGTCATAAGCATGTGAAGTCCGGAACTGACCTAATTTTTTCAACTGAAGAGATAAGTGCCAAGTTTACATCCATGCCCCTAAGCTTTATGGGCGTTGATATTTTGAGAATTACTAGCCACGCCACTCTTCTGATGGTGGCTCGATTTCATCCATCCTTTGGGAACTAGAAGTAAGTGGCAGGTGAGGAAATTCAATCATATCATTAGATGTAAGACATATATAAAATGATATCATTTTTGTTTCAGAAATCCAAATATGACCAGGGTTTGATTTCGTGGCTCTGCTTTTTTTGGACAAAAGCCTTAATGAGGCTTTTCCAAGCCTTATTAAGTAAGGATAATAATTCCCTCTTCTAAGGGCTTTTGTTATGATTATATAAGTATGTTTTACCATTAGTATTTTTATTTATATTATTAATGCACCCCTGATTGTCAACTCTACTTACATAGATGACTGTGTTATTTTTATGGCTTTCAAATGTTGTATAAGTGCTCTAAGTGGGAGATAAATTTCTTTAGAAGAATAATGAGAAAGTAAAGTTTTATTAGTTCTAGGTATTAGATACTTCTAATCTAGTATTTTCCATACTGTGGATATAGATGCTTTCCTACACTACTGGCATATATTAATGATATATTTTTTGGTTTTGATATTTGATTCAAATAATAACCATAATTATGTGTGTATTTATGTAAACAATTCACATATTCTCCAGTTGTGTATTCCAATATTTTCTCCAATTTTAGTTTTCTTGAAGACTTGTTCTAAGTTGAGCTATAAATCATTTTAATTCCTACGTCTCAAAATATATGAACTTGCTTCAGAATACAATAAAGAGTATTTGAGAGCTTTTCCACAACCATAGAATTTGATAACTAGAAAAAAACTGCTATATTAGTATGCAGATAAAATATAGTTTTACAGCTAGTAATATAGTAGTATTTTGTATTATTTATTTTATAGAAAAGAAAACCAAGATTCCAGTATTGTTAATGTTCACTGACACCATGCATAGGTCTGAGGTTCTGTTTTTATACCCACAAGCTTTCATAAAATGTCCAAGTCCCTTCCCTTTTTGCAGAGGGATTTAAAAATGTCCAGGACTGTTGTGTTGTCCATAGGTCCATGGGTGAAGTTGGCAGAGGAGTTCATGCCCAAGGGCAGCTCATCCATGGAATCCCTACCACTCTGCCTCTAGGTCTTGTGTGTTCAGTTTCCCTATCTCTTACTGTCAATTCAGTTTTTACTCCTGGTTTTGGTTAGCAGTCTTCTTTCTTATACCCAAAGGCTGGTACAAAATAGGATATACTAATTCACTTTCCATGTCGTCTGTCTCCTGTCTTTCATATATATATATATATATATATATATATGCTTGAGGGCGCTACTTCTCGATACCTTGCCCTCACATAAAGTGCAAAAAAGTGAACCAATGCAACACACAACAGCAATCAATGCTCTTAAACCATTTCATGGGCTGTATTGTGATTCTTCATCATCTCAGACATTATCTCATCTTATCATTAACTTTATAATTATGTTAATTATAAAATCTTCTGAATAATTTTTAGCATACTGAAATTACATCAGTTTATTACAGTGCTTATCACAGCTTGAACGAAGGCAGGACTTAGAACTTCCTTCTAAAACAACAGGATATGAAAATGAGATGAGATGTCTCTCCTCCATTAGGTTGCATTATATGACAAAGGTTAAGGGATGTCACTCTTAATTTTAATAGTCTAGCGAGAGATTTTTCTTTGTTGCTGGCTTGCAGAAGTAAGCTGCCAAGTTGTAATGAGCCTAGGAAGAGGTCCAGGTGGCAAGGAAGTGCAGACAACCTTCAACGGACAGCCACAATAAAACAGACACTTCAGTCACACAGCAGCAAGGAAATGAATTATGTCAGCAACCTGAAGACCTTGGGAACTAATTCATCTGTAATCAAGCCTCCAGGGGATAATGTAGCCTGGCTAACACCTTAACTGCAGTCTTGTGGAACCCTGGGCAGAGGGCACAGTTTAGCTGGGAGTCAATGACTGTGACTCACAGAAAGTGTGAGATAATAATAAATGTATATTGTTTTAAGCTGCTGCAATTGTGGTAATTAGTTACACAGCAACAGAACAGTACTATAGCCAGCAAAGTCAAATCACAATCATTTGAGCTTGCTTTCTATTTTCTGTATTTTTGTCTCATAAACAGTTGCAATTTAACTTGTGAAGTATTTTTAGTTAAATAAAAAGATTTTGGGGAGCCAAGATGGCGGCGTGAGTAGAGCAGTGGAAATCTCCTCCCAAAAACACATAGAGCTATGAAAATATAACAAAGAAAAATCTTCCTAAAATAGAGACCACAGGACACAGGACAACATCCAGACCACATCCACACCTGCAAGAACCCAGCGCCTTGTGAAGGGGGTAAGATACAAGCCCCAGCCCGGCGGGACCCGAGCGCCCCTCCCCCCGGCTCCCGGCGGGTGGAGAGAAACCGGAGCAGTTTTTTTTTTTGGCGAGCGCTTTTTGGAAGCCTTAGAGGGACGGGCCCCCGTTGCTGGGGAGGCAGGGTGGCGGGACCGGTGAGGAGGTGCCTGGGAACAGCGCCGGAGGACAAAGAATATCCCACGTTTCTCCCTGCGAGACCTGGGGGCGGGTGCCTGAGACCGGTGCCTGAGGACGGAGGAGGTCGCGCGTTTTTCCCCTTTTTTTTTTTTCTCTTTTTGGCAAGCGCTTTTTGGAAGCCTTGAAGGGACGGGGACCCCAGTGCTAGGGAGGCACGGTGGCGGGACTGGTGAGCGGGTGGCTGGGACCGGCGCCTGAGGACAAAGAATATCCCCCGTTTTTCCCTGCGGGACCGGTGGGCGGGTGCCTGAGACCGGCACTTGAGGACAGAGGAAATCGCGCGTTTTTCCCCTTTTTTTTTTCTCTTTTCTGCGAGTGCTTTTTGGAAGCCTAAAAGGGACAGGGACCCCGGTGCTAGGGAGGCAGGGCGGCGGGACTGGTGAGCGGGTGCCTGGGACCGGCACCTGAGGACAAAGAATATCCCGCATTTTTCCCTGTGGGACCGGTGGGTGGGTGCCTGAGACCAGCACCTGAGGACGGAAGAAATCGCGCGTTTTTCCCCTTTTTTTTCTCTCTTTTTGCCAAGTGCTTTTTGGAAGCCTTGAAGGGACAGGGACCCCGGTGCTAGGGAGGCAGGGCGGCAGGACTGGTGAGCGGGTGCGTGGGACCAGTGCCTGAGGACAAAGAATATTGAGCGTTCCTTCCCTGCGGGACCGGTGGGTGGGTGCTTTTTGGAAGCCTTGAAAGGACAGGGACCCTGGTGCTAGGGAGACAGGGCAGCAGGACCAGTGCGCGGGTGCCTGGGACCGGCACCTGAGGAAAAAAAAAAAAAAATCGCGTGTTTTTTCTTTTTTTTTTTCCTTTCTGTTCCCTCTCTCATTGTTGCTGTTGTTGTTTTGGTTTGGAGAGTGCTTTTTGGAAATCTTAAAGGGGCAGGACAGGTCACTTAGACCAGAAGCAGGGAATCTGGGGATCTCTGGGCACTCTAACCCCCTGGGCAGCAGGGAGCACAGAGGCCCCTTACGGAGATAAATAGTCTCCTGGCTGCTCCCCCTCTAACGGGGCTCCACCATTTTGGAGGAACAGCCCCAGCCAGGCCAAGCCCACAGCAACAGTGGAGATAAACCCCAAAGCAACTGGGCAGGAAGCAGAAGCCCTGTCTGCGCACAGCTGCCCAGCACAAGCCACTAGAGGTCGCTATTCTCCCAGGAAAAGGCTACAAACCAACAAGAAGGGAAGCTCTTCCAGCGGTCACTTGTACCAGCTCTGCAAACTATCTCTATCACCATGAAAAGGCAAAACTACAGGCAGACAAAGATCACAGAGACAACACCTGAGAAGGAGACAGACCTAACTAGTCCTCCTGAAAAAGAATTCAAAATAAAAATCATGAACATGCTGACAGAGATGCAGAAAAAAATGCAAGAGCAATGGGATGAGATGCAGAGAAAAATGCAAGAGCAGTGGGATGAGATGCAGAGAAAAATGCAAGAGCAGTGGGATGAAGTCCGGAAGGAGATCACAGATGTCAGGAAAGAGATCACAGAAGTGAAACAATCCCTGGAAGGATTTATAAGCAGAATGGATAAGATGCAAGAGGCCATTGAAGGAATAGAAGCCAGAGAACAGGAACGTATAGAAGCTGACATAGAGAGAGATAAAAGGATCTCCAGGAATGAAACAACACTAAGAGAAATATGTGACCAATACAAAAGGAAAAACATTCGTATTATAGGGATACCAGAAGAGGAAGAAAGAGGAAAAGGGATAGAAAGGGTCTTTGAAGAAATAATTGCTGAAAACTTCCCCAAACTGGGGGAGGAAATAATCGAACAGACCATGGAATTATACAGAACCCCCAACAGAAAGGATCCAAGGAGGACAACACCAAGACACATAATAATTAAAATGGCAAGGATCAAGGACAAGGAAAGAGTTTTAAAGGCAGCTAGAGAGAAAAAGGTCACCTATAAAGGAAAACCAATCAGGCTAACATCAGACTTCTCAACAGAAACCCTACAGGCCAGAAGAGAATGGCATGATATACTTAATGCAATGAAACAGAAGGGCCTTGAACCAAGGATACTGTATCCAGCACGACTATCATTTAAATATGATGGTGGGATCAAACAATTCCCAGACAAGCAAAAGCTGAGGGAATTTGCTTCCCACAAACCACCTCTACAGGGCATCCTACAGGGACTGCTCTAGATGGGAGCACCCCTAAAAAGAGCACAGAACAAAACACACAACATATGAAGAAGGGAGGAGGAGGAATAAGAAGGGAGAGAAGAAAAGACTCTCCAGACAGTGTATATAACAGCTCAATAAGCGAGCTAAGTTAGGCAGTAAGATACTAAAGAAGCTAACCTTGAACCTTTGGTAACCACGAATCTAAAGCCTGCAATGGCAATAAGTACATATCTTTCAATAGTCACCCTAAATGTAAATGGACTTAATGCACCAATCAAAAGACATAGAGTAATAGAATGGATAAAAAAGCAAGACCCATCTATATGCTGCTTACAAGAAACTCACCTTAAACCCAAAGATAAGCATAGACTAAAAGTCAAGGGATGGAAAAACATATTTCAGGCAAACAACAGTGAGAAGAAAGCAGGGGTTGCAGTACTAATATCAGACAAAATAGACTTCAAAACAAAGAAAGTAACAAGAGATAAAGAAGGCCACTACATAATGATAAAGGGCTTAGTCCAACAAGAGGATATAACCATTCTAAATATATATGCACCCAATACAGGAGCACCAGCATATGTGAAGCAAATACTAACAGAACTAAAGAGGGAAATAGACTGCAATGCATTCATTGTAGGAGACTTCAACACACCACTCACCCCAAAGGATAGATCCACCGGGCAGAAAATAAGTAAAGACACACAGGCACTGAACAACACACTAGAACAGATGGACCTAATAGACATCTATAGAACTTTACATCCAAAAGCAACAGGATATACATTCTTCTCAAGTGCACATGGAACATTCTCTAGAATAGACCACATACTAGCTCACAAAAAGAGCCTCAGTAAATTCCACAATATTGAAATTCTACCAACCAATTTTTCAGACCACAAAGGTATGAAAGTAGAAATAAATTCTACAAAGAAAACAAAAAGGCTCACAAACACATGGAGGCTTAACAACATGCTACTAAATAATCAATGGATCAATGAACAAATCAAAATAGAGATCAAGGAATATAGAGAAACAAATGACAACAACAACACTAAGCCCCAACTTCTGTGGGATGCAGCGAAAGCAGTCTTAAGAGGAAAGTATATAGCAATCCAGGCACACTTGAAGAAGGAAGAACAATCCCAAATGAATAGTCTAACATCACAATTATTAAAACTGGAAAAAGAAGAACAAATGAGGCCTAAAGTCAGCAGAAGGAGGGACATAATAAAGATCAGAGAAGAAATAAACAAAATTGAGAAGAATAAAACAATAGCAAAAATCAACGAAACCAAGAGCTGGTTCTTTGAGAAAATAAACAAAATAGATAAGCCTCTAGCCCAACTTATTAAGAGAAAAAGAGAGTCAACACAAATCAACATAATCAGAAATGAGAATGGAAAAATCACGACAGACTCCACAGAAATACAAAGAATTATTAAAGACTACTATGAAAACCTATATGCCAACAAGCTGGAAAACCTAGAAGAAATGGACAACTTCCTAGAAAAATACAACCTCCCAAGACTGACCAAGGAAGAAACACAAAAGTTAAACAAACCAATTACAAGCAAAGAAATTGAAACAGTAATCAAAAAACTACCCAAGAACAAAACCCCGGGGCCGGACGGATTTACCTCGGAATTTTATCAGACACACAGAGAAGACATAATACCCATTCTCCTTAAAGTGTTCCACAAAATAGAAGAAGAGGGAATACTCCCAAACTCATTCTATGAAGCCAACATCACCCTAATACCAAAACCAGGCAAAGACCCCACCAAAAAAGAAAATTACAGACCAATATCCCTGATGAACGTAGATGCAAAAATACTCAATAAAATATTAGCAAACAGAATTCAACAGTATATCAAAAGGATCATACACCATGACCAAGTGGGGTTCATCCCAGGGATGCAAGGATGGTACAACATTCGAAAATCCATCAACATCATCCACCACATCAACAAAAAGAAAGACAAAAACCACATGATCATCTCCATAGATGCTGAAAAAGCATTTGACAAAATTCAACATCCATTCATGATAAAAACTCTCAGCAAAATGGGAATAGAGGGCAAGTACCTCAACATAATAAAGGCCATATATGATAAACCCACAGCCAGCATTATACTGAACAGCGAGAAGCTGAAAGCATTTCCACTGAGATCGGGAACCAGACAGGGATGCCCACTCTCCCCACTGTTATTTAACATAGTACTGGAGGTCCTAGCCACGGCAATCAGACAAAACAAAGAAATACAAGGAATCCAGATTGGTAAAGAAGAAGTTAAACTGTCACTATTTGCAGATGATATGATACTGTACATAAAAAACCCTAAAGACTCCACTCCAAAACTACTAGAACTGATATCGGAATACAGCAAAGTTGCAGGATACAAAATCAACACACAGAAATCTGTAGCTTTCCTATACACTAACAACGAATCAATAGAAAGAGAAATCAGGAAAACAATTCCATTCACCATTGCATCAAAAAGAATAAAATACCTAGGAATAAACCTAACCAAGGAAGTGAAAGACTTATACTCTGAAAACTACAAGTCACTCTTAAGAGAAATTAAAGGGGACACTAATAAATGGAAACTCATCCCATGCTCATGGCTAGGAAGAATTAATATCGTCAAAATGGCCATCCTGCCGAAAGCAATATACAAATTTGATGCAATCCCTCTCAAATTACCAGCAACATTCTTCAATGAATTGGAACAAATAATTCAAAAATTCATATGGAAACACCAAAGACCCCGAATAGCCAAAGCAATCCTGAAAAAGAAGAATAAAGTAGGGGGGATCTCACTCCCCAACTTCAAGCTCTACTACAAAGCCATAGTAATCAAGACAATTTGGTACTGGCACAAGAACAGAGCCACAGACCAGTGGAACAGATTAGAGACCCCAGAAATTAACCCAAACATATATGGTCAATTAATATTTGATAAAGGAGCCATGGACATACAATGGCAAAATGACAGTCTCTTCAACAGATGGTGCTGGCAAAACTGGACAGCTACATGTAGGAGAATGAAACTGGACCATTGTCTAACCCCATATACAAAGGTAAACTCAAAATGGATCAAAGACCTGAATGTAAGTCACGAAACCATTAAACTCTTGGAAAAAAACATAGGCAAAAACCTCTTAGACATAAACATGAGTGATCTCTTCTTGAACATATCTCCCCGGGCAAGGAAAACAACAGCAAAAATGAGCAAGTGGGACTACATTAAGCTGAAAAGCTTCTGTACAGCGAAAGACACCATCAATAGAACAAAAAGGAACCCTACAGTATGGGAGAATATATTTGAAAATGACAGATCTGATAAAGGCTTGACGTCCAGAATATATAAAGAGCTCACACGCCTCAACAAACAAAAAACAAATAACCCAATTAAAAAATGGGCAGAGGAACTGAACAGACAGTTCTCCAAAAAAGAAATACAGATGGCCAAGAGACACATGAAAAGATGCTCCACATCGCTAATTATCAGAGAAATGCAAATTAAAACTACAATGAGGTATCACCTCACACCAGTAAGGATAGCTGCCATCCAAAAGACAAACAACAACAAATGTTGGCGAGGCTGTGGAGAAAGGGGAACCCTCCTACACTGCTGGTGGGAATGTAAATTAGTTCAACCATTGTGGAAAGCAGTATGGAGGTGCATCAAAATGCTCAAAACAGACCTACCATTTGACCCAGGAATTCCACTCCTAGGAATTTACCCTAAGAACGCAGCAATCAAGTTTGAGAAAGACAGATGCACTCCTATGTTTATCGCAGCACTATTTACAATAGCCAAGAATTGGAAGCAACCTAAATGTCCATCTGTAGATGAATGGATAAAGAAGATGTGGTACATATACACAATGGAATACTACTCAGCCATAAGAAGTGGAAAAATCCAACCATTTGCAGCAACATGGATGGAGCTGGAGAGTATTATGCTCAGTGAAATAAGCCAAGCGGAGAAAGAGAAATACCAAATGATTTCACTCATCTGAGGAGTATAGGAACAAAGGAAAAACTGAAGGAACAAAACAGCAGCAGAATTACAGAACCCAAAAATGGACTAACAGGTACCAAAGGGAAAGGAACTGGGGAGGATGGGTGGGCAGGGAGGGATAAGGGGGGGGAAGAAGAAGGGGGGTATTAAGATTAGCATGCATGGGGGGGAGGGAGAAAGGGTAGGGTGGGCTGCACAACACAGAGAGGACAAGTAGTGACTCTACAACATTTTGCTAAGCTGATGGACAGTAACCGTAATGTGGTTGTTAGGGGGGACCTGATATAGGGGAGAGCATAGTAAACATAGTATTCTTCAGGTAAGTGTAGATTAAAAATTTAAAAAAAAAAAAAAAAAGAAAGAAAGAAAGAAAAGGGGGATTACTCCTTAACAGGATAAAACTATTGGTAAATCAAAGATCAACGCATGCTTTAAATATCCTTAATGTTGATCACTTAAAGGGTGTCAGATGATCAGCTATGGAGGTACTCTTTTCTGATAATATTCCTTTCTCTTAATTAAAAAAAAAAAAAAAAAAAAGCAGTTACTGTGTGCTGACCTCCAATGAGTTCTGCACAGTGGTATAGAGGGCATGTCAAAGTGTGGGCAAAGGGTCTGTTTGTTTCTACGCAGAAGATCAAGGCCTAGCCTGGATACCCAGAAAATGAACTAAGATACGATATGAGGAGGAGCTTCCGGCATCAGCACTCTCTGGAGGACTCGTGCCGGGGGATGATCATCAAAAAGCCTCCACAGGGATCCGGACGATGCTGTGGTTGTGGCTGCATCCAGCCCACCGTCTCCTGGACTTGCCATAAGAAGGAGGAGGGAGATGTCTAGGCTGGCATGTGCATACAGTGAGACAACGAATTTGACTGGATCTGTACTGTTGGAACTCAACCAGGAGTTGGGAGGGGTGCAAGTTGTAGCACCCCAAAATCTCATGACTATAGACTATCTATGGTTAAAAGAACATATGGGATGTGAACAGATCCCAGAAATGGGCTGCTTTAATTTGTCTGATGGTTCAAGTACAGTTGGAAAATATCCATCATATCATAGATAAATTTTCACAAATGCCTAGGGTGCCTAAATGGTTTTCTTGGCTTCACTGGAGATGGCTGGTGATTATAGATTTGCTTTGTTTATGTCACCGTATTCCTATTATGTCAATATGTGTGTGCAAATTAGTTAGTAGTTTAAAACCTATACATACTTAAGGTACTACACAAGAAGATATGTCAAAGAAATAATCAATCCTCCCAAGTTTCCTTCATATGCTACATCTATAGCTTTTCTTCTTCCTTCCTAATTACAAACTTTAAATAGAATTCGTGCCTCATATCGAATTTACCGAGTATCATAATTCCTCCAGGTGGTAAAGATACCTCGAGACAAGTGCTGGGCATAGAAGCCACAGGGCATAAATCTGCAAAGAAGTAAAAAGCTAACCTTTGCAAACAATATGGCTTCTCTCTCACTTACCAACTTTACATTTCCCTGTATGGCCCCGGAAGATGACTGGTTAGCCAGAGACGGGTAAGATTCCTCAAGGGAGGAACAACCTAAGACAGGCACAGTCGCAGGGGGGCCATCAGGTGAGAATTTGGGGATCAACAGAGGTGAGGCTCAGAACCTCACCCCCCCTGCTTTGAGAGAAATCTTCTGCATCCGTGGATGTCTTGCTGCCCTTGTCTAGCCTGGATTAATACTTAGTCCATAGGCACACACCTGATCATCTGATCATCTACATTTGCCTTCTTACAGCACTAAACTATGTTTTCTACCTTTATCTTGCATCTACCTACCACTTCAGCATTTTATTAAAAATAAAAATAATAATAATAATAGGAGAAATGTGGGATCAACATATAAATCAAGTACAAAAATCAAATGAATATTCATATTTGACCTGATGGTTTATAGGTCATATTGCATGATCAAAACCGAAAGTTTCTGTGATGACTGCCCTTGTACTGTTCACCATGTAAGAATTTATTCACTCTGTAAGAATTCGTTCACCATGTAAGAACTTGTTCGTTATGCTTCAGAAGATTGGAGACTGACGAGAATTAGGCTTGAGATGGATTAATGATTGTACATTGAGCATTGACCCCCCTATACTGAATTTTATTGTTGTTAACAACCATTTGATCAATAAATATGAGAGATGCCCTCTCAAAAAAAAAAAAAAAAAAAAAAAAAAATAATTCCTCTGAAAAGTCAAAAAAAAAAAAAAAAAAAAAAAAAAAAAGATTTTATTCTTCTGGATTTGAGTTGTGTGACATTTGTCAATTTTTTTTTTAATTTGCCACTTGTAAAATTTGTGATTTCTTTTATAAATCTAAAGCAATAGTCACCTTCACATCTAATTTTGAGCTACTTTTCTTAAAGGGGACTTGCAAAATCTGTGTGCTTCAGGATTTCAAAACCCAGACTCACCTTGAGCCTTGGTCACACTCTCTGGTCCTTGGACAGTCTTGCACACCAGACAGTGAGCTCCTTGAGCATCTGACCAAACCCCATGATCCAGCAGCATTCAGTTCAAGGCCAGGTGCAGAAGCATCAGGACTGTTTGTAACACAGTCTAGTCCAAAATTTGTAACATTTGCTGTGAGAGGGAATCGCCTACAACACTTCTTTTTAAGAGCTTTGTTCAGATATTACTTACATGCCATAACAACTCAGTGGTTTTTAGTATAGATACAGAGAGTTGTGCAACTGTGTTAGTTTTCTAGAATTGTTACAACAAAATACCACAGACTAGGTGACTTGAACAACAAATATGTATTTCCTTGCAATTCTGGAAGCTAGAGCTCTGAGATGATATTCTCATAGCTCTACATAAACATCTATCTCTTACTACTATTCTCAATGAGACCAAAGCTGAATTAAAACAATGGGGCTTATAAATAGCTACTGATAAAATACAAATACAATACCCAATGAATTACTTGGGGAATAAAATTCAAGAAAATTCAATAATCCCTTAGAAAATTCAGATAAGGAGAGATCATCTTAAAACTAAATGATTTTCAAAAATTATTAGGAGATATCAGTTGGATCTGACAGTTACTAAGTATTCCTACTTATAAACTGCAACATCTCTTCAATACTTTGAAAAGACCCTCAGGTCTTAATAGTCCTAGAGACTTAACCTTAAAAGCTGAAGAACTCAAGTAGGTAGAACAACACATTCAAAACAACTCAATTATCAAAAATTGACTTACACAAACCTTTACTCTTATTAATTTACCTTGCTCCCCATTCAAAGCAGTCCTCTTAGGCCTGCACCACTTTCTCCTATGTAATGTAAATGAAGTCTGTAAGGCCATCAAGCTGAAACGTCAAACCAACATGTAAATAACTCTGTTCTATTGACTCCTTTCTTTAGAGGCAGTCGTCCTGGGGCTAGGCATTTCGTTTTCTGCAGCCCCAGGGAAGCAAGACAGGCTTGTGACTAGGATCAAGGCTCTAACAGTGATAGGTCACACAGTCCCTGCACTTATCAGACAGGCAGGGGGCTCTTAAGGAATGACTAAAGTTCCAGGCAGAAAAAATTAGGAAAACTAACTGAGAGTAATTCAATCCCTAAACTCTAAAAAAGAAGTGTCTTATCTTTTACACACAAACCTGGCCTCAGTACAAACTCTCTGATTAGAGAGGCTTGGCCCCTGAAAGACATATGCAATATAATGTTAAGCAGCTAAATATATTTTGCCACAAGGAAAGAAGATAGTCAAAAGTCCCATGAACTACTACAATATGGAATTGGTTTTCTAAATTCTTTTAGTGAAAATCTATTCTACTTATTGGGTTCATCATTATCTTTAAAAATTGGGAAGTTTTAAACTAGACTCCCTGAAATAAAAGAAATTTATCTTTTACAATGCAGGCTGGCTTTAAATAACTGGTGCTAGAATTGTACTTGCATTTCATTTCCAGTCCCCTGGACACACACAGTCCCTATCAGTTCAGAGCCTTCATTGGCCCTTTTAGTGTGGGGCTGTCTAAACCTTAACCCAGTTATGTAAACTGCTCGCCCTTAGAGTATATTCTTGAAAACTGAAGTACTTTTAATCAAATAAGCTAAAAGGAAAAAAGGCAATTGAATATTAGTAACTCAAATCTTTGCATCAGTTTGTCTGTGTATATGTTCTTTTATATGAAAAGTGTTGCTAACTGTAGTCATTACATCTCAATTCTGTATGTTGGTGTGTCTAAGTGTGTAAATGAAAAATATTTTTCTATCTCCGGATGATATTAGTAAAAATTGATTTAAAGACAAGCGCTTGTGAAAATTGGGCATTCTAAAACTTCCAGAAAATCTAATAAAAAATATTAAGCATTAATGCTAATTTAAGTTTAACTGAAACAGACATGTCTTTATAGCTATCAGCTGCCAAAGTTTACTTAAAGTCACTTCAGTTAATGTTACCTGTTAAATATTTCAAGAAGATGCTTAAAGAAAAGCTTGACTTTGATGTTTGGTAAAAGTTTTATAAGTAATCTAGCATAGTTGATAAAAATAGGTAAACAAGTGTAGCAACTGAACGTCTTAATAATAATACTGTATTACTGTATAACAGTGTATATATCTGCAAACAGCCTGAGAATTTTTGTGGTAACCCAAATTCTTAAAGTTTTGCTAAGTTATATAGACATATTTTATGCTTAATGAGAAATTGTGCTGTAAGGCACATTTCCAAAAATGATAAAATATGTTCATAGATGTATTAATCTGAAGAATGCTGGTGTAACAGTTTACAGTGGCCTATTTTTCAGTGTTCACTGAAGGTTAAAGTACCAAATGGTTTTAAGTTCTAATTAAAACTACTTAATATAATAAGGAAAACTGTCGGGAGCCGGTCAGAACCGCCCGCCTGATGACACGGTCCGGGCAGTCAGATGGCAGGGACCGCACAGCAGCCTTCCCAGAGGAGCAACCCCGATGTCCCTCCTGCTCAAAATGCCCCTCCTAATAAATTTGCTTATTTTGGTTTCAACTCAAACTGCTCCTGCAGAGAAGAGGCCATATCCAATTCTCCCTGAAAATTTTAGGTACTGGCCTTAAAGGAAATTGGAAAAAACACTACTGCCCTGGGACTACCCCCGATGATGGGAAAGTGAGACCCCATGAGAACTGAACCCAAGTTTATGGGGAAAAGATGGGAAATTACCTGGGTTGAGGTTCCTTCCCCCGCCCCTATGTGGCCTCCAAATAACATATTCAATGATAATGGCAACAGGTGCGTACAGAGAACAAATGCTATTCTGTGGTTATCCAGCCAGAGAACAGCCTGGAAAACTATAAAACAAGAGAAAACAGGGCACTACCTAACTCCAGATCAGAAAAATCTCCATTGTAAGTCTTACTGAAAATGGGTCCGAGGCACAGTCTGTAAAATTTGTCCCTGCCTGCCAAAAAATCATGTTATTTAAAGAGAGCGTCCTTCTTTCCTACTGGAGATGAAGAATGGGTGTATAACTATGAAAGAATGAGGGCCTTACATAAAAATAACAGAATAGTGAACTTTAGATAGTCATCCGTAAAAAAAAAAAAAAAAAAAAAACCAAGAGTCTGGCACCTACCTAACCTTTGTGAGATTTTCTGGCTGCAATAACTGAAAACCAAGCTTACTTAGAAACAAGTTAACTGCTAATAAGACCTGCCAAATGATGTCATTTCAGTCTCCAAACTCATGTAACCATGCTATGTGTCAATTATATGATTAATATCTCTACTTTATGTAATCAAAAAATCAAACTGCTACTTTTCATTAAAGGTCAGGTTCAGCTTTTGCTAGTGTCTGTGTCCTCATTCACTTCGTCAGTCGCCAACGCCGTCCATCCTTCAGGGACTCCTGGACTCGCTGGAGCTGGACTCCGGCAGAAAACATTTCTGTATGCTAAAGAATGTGTGTTTTAATAAGAGAAGGTATAAAGAATAGAAATGCATTGTACTGAAAGTAAAAGAAGATAACTTGTTCTTAAATACAGCTGGTTATTGACTGCTCAGGAAAATAAAATCTTAATATTAAAAGACCTGTAAGCTAAGTGTTGTTAACAACTATGTAACCTTCTGTATTTGCTTTTAAACCTTATTATCATTCTGGTTAAATAATAAGTGTTATTTAATAACTATAATTCTATTTAGGCAAGTGTCTTAAAAACTTTTGACAGCTTCCCAAGACCAAAAAAGAAAAAAAACTATTTTTACCTCTAGTTTACTCTGATATTTTCCAGAAGGCCCCTAGAACATGTCAGTGTAATTTCTTCTCCTCATAAAGGAAAATATTTGACTGATTTGGCTTATTTACCTGATATATACTTATCTGGAAAGTGCTGTCAAAAGGAATAATGCTAAATTTTATTACTGAATGTTTTTATATTACAGACATATCCAAATTTTCATATATCAACTGCCTTCAGTAAGCTCTCATCAGCTCCTTAACCACCGTCATTCATAAATCTTTTGTTATGTATAATTACTGTTTAATTACTCCTAAACTAGTAAAGAACTGTATTTCAGCAGAAGGGTATTGGTTACATAAAATAAAGTAAACTAAAGAAAATCATTTTGTAGCTTTTTGTTTCAAGTGTTGCTGATAAAATGTTTTAAGCTTTTTCTCTTAAGCTGACTGACAATGCTCCAGTTTACCTCTCTTCTACGCTAAAAAAAATTTTTCAGCTATATGATGTCACTCATAAAACAGGCATTACTTACAATTCTATAGGTCAAGCTCTAATTGAACGTTGTCATCTTACTCTTAAGCATTATTTATTACAACAAAAAGGGGGATTACTCCCCAATATGATAAAATTAATGCAAATCAATGATTAATACATGCTGTACATATCCTTAATTCTGATCTTTTAAAGGGTGACAGACAATCAGCTTTGGAAGTGCATTTTCTGATAATATTTTCTTCTCTGAAACAACAGCAGTTTCTTTGTGGTGGTCTCCAGTAGGTTCTTCACAATGGTATAAAGCTCATATCAAGGTGTGGGGCAAAGGGTTTGTTTCTGTTATTACAGAGGATCAATGCTTGATTTAGCTACCCAGAAAATGAATTAAGATACAATATGAAGAACTTCCAACATCAACATCCTCTGGACGATCATTCCAGAAGATGACCATCAAAAAACCTTTCATTAGAAATTGTCTACATATTGTACTCCTATATCTATGTACTACTTAAAAGAAAAGGGGGAAATGTGGGTTTGGTGAGGTTAATACATAATTCAAGTAAGGTAGAAATCAAATGTATAAGCACACATGACTTGATTGTTTTTCCCACACACTCTGTTGATGCGTAATCAAGGACTGAGTGATGAGAACCAAAGCAATTCTCATGGCTCGGAGCCACCTTCACACAGTTTTGGTATCCTTGAGAAGTGTCACGTCCTTGGGCTAGACTCAAGGCTGGATAATGATGTTTGAGTTCATTGTAAGTTCATTTATTCAATAAATACAAGTAATGCCTTTTCAGCATTACTCTTGAGCTGTTACGCCTTGAGTCCCCTGGCTGGCCCTTTCAGATCTTCAATATCTCATCGAGTCTCCTCCCTTGTCTGCGGCTCCAAAGCAGGGAGGGGACTTACAAGAGCCTAGCACATGAAGTGGTCTCCTACCCGATAGGGCATGAGACTTCTCCCCAGCCCACAAACGCCATTCAGCTGGCAGCATAGGCAAAGAGCATCATGACAGGATACACACCCAATCTGGAAATGTTCTTTGTCTCATGCACTGAAGAATGCTTCTCTAGAGGCATGACATCACTCAGCCTGGGAAAGCTCTTTCAAACAGTATCAGCTGGGGCCAGTGGAAACACAGGTCACAAGCTAAGACAAGCAGAAGAGCAGAAGAGCACTCCACAGGCTCTGAAATTCAGACAGTCATTGGAACCACAGCCTACTGAGTCAGGCTAAGGATAAACAGGGGACTGCCTGCTAAAAGAAAAAATTTAAATAGGACCCTGAGGGCCTCCATTAAAAATTGCCAAAATATCCAGGGTACATTGGAAAACCACCCATTATATAGGAAAATCACAAGTTGAATGAGAACAGAAAATTAATATACCAAGATGAATCAGATATTGGAGTGATCTTGTCAAAGATTTTAAAGCAACCATCATAAAAATTATTCTATAAGAAATTATAAATTCTTTTGAAACAATTGAAAAAGTAGAAAATCTCTACAGAAAAAGAGAAGTTACTTAAAGGAAACAAATGGAAATAATAGAACTGAAAAATACAGTAATAGATTAAATTATACTGTAGACATTATTTTGTATACATAGACAAGCTTATTCTAAAATTTATTTATAAAGGCAAAGGCACAAGAATATCTAAAATAACCATGAAAAAAACAAAGATGTAAAAATTCATTTACCCAATATTAAGACCTAATATATCACTACAGTATTGAGGACTTGGTGATACTGGTGTAGGCATAGTCACATAGACCAATAGAACAGAATACAGAAGTGCCAAATTAATCCACAAAAGTTTGTTCAGCTGAATTTTACAAAGGTGCAAAAGCCATTTAATTGAGGAAATACAATTTTTTCAAGAAATGGTGCTGGAGCAATTGGATATCCACAGGTAAAAATATAAACCTTGACCTAAACCTCATACTTTACACAAAAATTAACTCACTGTGCATCAGATATGTAAGTGTCAAACAAAACTGTAAAATTTTTAGAAAAACTAATTTTCAGGATCTATTATTACACAAAGAAATCTTAGACTTGACACTATCATAATCCATAAAAGAAAAAATCAATAAACTTGCCCTCATCAAAACTAAAAACCTTTACTCTACAAAAACCCCATGAAAATAATGAAAAGGCAAGCTACAGACTGGGCAAAAAATTTTGCTAACTGCATATCCAAAAATGGTCAACTACCTATACTCTTTAAGGAACTCTCAAAATTCAAGAGTGAAAAGAGAAATGGTGATACAGAATTCCATACCAAGTGAAAATATGCTCAAAAATGAAGGTGGCATTAAGATATATTAAGCTAAAAGAAGATGAAGAGAATCTGTCACCACCATATTTAGACTACAAGAAATGTTAAGGTAAGTTTCCAGGCTAAAAGGAAATTAAACCAGCTGAACACTATATCCATGAAGAATGAAGATGGTAGAAGTGTTAAATGGAAAGTCTTTTTTCTCTTAAGTACTTTAAGTACTTATGAATGTTTAAACCAAACATTTTAGACCTAGTGAAGTTTAAAACATGAAGATATACCACATGTGACAACTGTAGCATAAAGGATGGGAACAGAATAAACAGCCCCATATGTTTTCAATTTGTCTATAGTAATATGAGTGGTATGATATTAATTTTAATAGGCTGTGAAAAGTTAAGATATGTACTATCATCCAGAAAAAAACCCTAAAAATTATATAAGTATAATTATAGCTAAACATCCAATAGACTAATTGAAAGCCAGAAATTTTAAGCATGGATAAAAAAAACAAGACCTGACTATATACTACATATAGCTGTTGCAATTTAAAACAAAGATACCAGAACTGAAGTTAATGGATAGAAAAATATACAGAGATAACAATCAATATCAGATAAAGTAGACTTTAAGAAACAGATCAAATATAAAAAAAGACATGTCATAATAATAAAATATTCCACTATTTTGAATAAAGATATGAATAAAGAAAATACAGTCATCTTCAATGTATCTAAAAATAGAGCTTCAAAATTCAAGAAAAATTTAAAAGAACTAAAAGAAGACTAACAATTTCATAATCATAGTTGAAGATTATAAAAACATCTCTCTTAGCACTTGATAGAACAATAAACAAACAAAAAGTAGCAGACTTAGAAGACCTGAACAATACTATTAACCAACTTACCTAATTGATATTTATAGAACACTATACCCAAGAACTACAGAATACATGTTTTTTTTCCATTGCAAATGGTTCATTCACTAAGATAAACAATATGCTGGGCTCAATAAATTTGACAGTATTGGTTTCATACATAGTATACCCTCTGACCACTATAGGATTAAATTATGAAGTAGTAATAATAAAATATATTTAAACCAGTAAATATTTGAAAATTAAGACATTTCTAAGTAACCTATGGGTGAAAGGAAAAAATGGAAATTATAATTAATGATAACAATAGAACATAACAAAATTTGAGTGATGCATCTAAAATAGTGCTTTCAGGAAAATTCATATTTTAAACATGTTAGAAATTTTCTATAAAGTGAATTATTTAAGGACATTAAGACTCTCAAAGTATACATGAGGAAGAAAATAGATATAAGATCAGAATTCAGTGAACTATAAACATTAATAGAAAATATCAACAGAATTAATAAACCTAGCCAGACTTACCAAGAAGAAAAAAAATTGTGGTCATCAAAAATTGAAGAAATAAAGTATATAAATGTCCTAAAAATATAACTGTACAATTTACCAAAACTGAGATAAGACGGACTGGAAAATATATATGGTCCTATATCAAATATAGGAATTAAATTTGTTATCAAAACTCTTCTACAAGGAAATCTCCAGGTAAAAATTGTTCACTGATGAATTCTATTAAACATTTAAGAACGAAATAACACCATGCAGAGAAAATGGAAGTTCATATGTCCACGATCCTCATCTGACCCTAATCTATTTGCCCAGTGCACATGTGCAATGATGCAATGATTGGCCTACTGCAAAGACACATTCTTATATACTTGTTGGCAATTAACCATGATTGTTTGTGTTGCTATATACAGACCTCCACCCGGTGCTCTTGGTGGAGGCTGAGACAGACTGTGGACTTGCTGGATATGGACATGACTCAAACAGTGGAGCTGTCACCATGACAATGAAACTTGGTGTAAGACTTTTTATCTTCAATGACCCATTGTCCTTATTCAGTTTCACAGAATACAAAGTGAACTTGCCCAAAGCTGAAATCCTCTAGTGCTACACACCAATATTCCAAAAACTTTTTGAGAAAACATAGGGAGAAGAAACACTTTACAATTGGTTTTTTGAAGCTAGAATAACTCTAATATTGACAATTGATAAAAATATCACCCAACATAACCCACTCTAAACTGGTATTTTTCATAAAGCCACAAAAAATTTCTAGGAAGATGTTAGCAAATCAAGTCTAGCAATATATAGAGAAGAACACATACTGATCAAAGTAATTTATCCTAAGAATGCAAGTCTGGTTTCACATTCATAAGTCAACCAATATAATTCATTATGAAAAACAATAAAAGACAAAAACAATACTATCATTCAAAAAGATTACAAAAAAGCATTTGACAAAATTGAACATTCACTTAACTCTCAGCAAACTACAAATAATCTGAAAAAACTACTTACTGCTGAAATATTGAGTGCTTTTTCACTAAAATCTGAAATCAGCCAGGACACCAACTCCCACTATTTCTATTGAACCTTGTATTGGAGGTCTTAGCTGATTACTGTAAAACAACAAAAATATTTAAAAGGTCTAAAGTTCAAAAACAATAAATAAAACTGTCTCTTTTGGTAGATGACGTAATTTTTAACATAGAAAAAACAAAGGAAATGGAGGATTAAAGATGGCAGCGGAAGAAACGAGACAGAGGCTTCCTCCTAAAACCACATATAATACGAAAATATAATTAATACAACTAATCCTGAAAGAGCAACAGGAAGGAGGACTGCACCAGACTACATACACCTGGAATAAAGAGCAGACTTCAAGGAACATGGTAATGTACCAAAGCTGTGACCCGGTGGGGCCCAAGCCCTTCCCCCACCCCAGCTCACTGGCTGGAGGAAGAGAAATGGAGCAGGGAGGGAGTGGAGGCCTGGGACTCCTGAATACCTAATTCCAAAGATCTGCTCTGGAAGCACAAACCTACATTTCATGGTGCTTTCATGAGACTCACATGACTACTGGGTTGGAAAGTTAATACAGGCAGAGTTCCTGGGGAGACTGGGATTCCAGTCACTTGTGGAAAGCAGGGATCCATATCTATCTGTTCTAGGACAAAAGAAAGGTGGGCAGTCTGAGGGCTTTTCTTAACAAGGAAGCCCTTAGCAAGAGGGCTGCTAAAGGGGCAAGGACTGCACAGAGCTTACTGGCCAGGAGAAATGACAGGTAGACAAAATTGTCGGCCCATCAGGTTGGGAGCTTTCACAATTTCCGGGTGCTCCAGCTCCCTGGCTGGTGACACAAGTCCAAGGATCCCCTCTGTTATAGGCAGCCTACTGAGCCTTTCTCCCAGCCAGGCCCACCTGGCTCGCAAACCGGCAAACCCTACCCTGGCCTTAGGCCAACCACAGGGAAGATCTGTCTACAGCAACGACAAATGCAAAGAATAGAGGCTTATACATGTGTGCTTGGCCCACTGGTTCAGGCAGTGGAGACAGGCATAGCAACCGGGAAGCAGGAAAAAGCTCTTTCCTCCCCCCAGACACCAATACCATCTCCCTGCAACCCCCAGCATTGATTCAGGGGCTGAGCAGCTCTAGAGAGTAGAGCTTCTGGACACTATAGGGTGCCATATACAAATATGAAAAGTCCAAATGAACATGGTCCAGAGTAAAATTATTAATATAACTACCAAGAAAGACTTAAATGACATGAACTTCGTGATTATTCCTGAAAGGGAGGTCAAAATAAAAATCATTAACATGCTCATGGAGGTATGAAAGATATTCAAAAACTCAGAAATCAATTCTACTCGGAGATCCAATTGTTAAAGAGAACAATGGAGGGTATTAAAAGCAGATTGGATATGGTGGAGGAGATGATAAATGAAATAGAAACTAGAGAAGAGGAATTCAAAGAAGCTGAGGCACAGAGAGAAAAAAGGATCTCTAAGAATGAAAGAATATTGAGAGAACTGGGCGACCAATCCAAATGGAAAAATATTCACATTATAGGGATGCCAGAAGAAGAAGAGAGAAAGGGATAGAAAGTGTTTTTGGAGAGGTAATTGCTGAAAACTTCCCCAATCTGGGGAAGGAGATAGTTTCTCAAGCCATGGAGATCCACAGATCTCCCAACACAAGAGACCCAAGAAAGACAACACCAAAACATATAGTAATTAAAATGGAAAAGGTCAAGGATAAGGACAGACTATGAAAAGCAGCCAGAGAGAGAACCAAGATCACATACAAAGGAAAGCCCATCAGGCTAACATCAGTCTTCTCAGCAGAAACCTTACAGGCCAGAAGGGAGTGGTATGATGTATTTAATGCAATGAAGCAGAAGGGCCTGGAACTAAGATTACATTATCCAGCAAGATTATCATTTAAATTTGAAGGAGGGATTAAACAATTTCCAGATAAGCAAAAGCTAAGAGAGTTTACCTCCCACAAACCATCTCTGCAGTCTATTTTGGAGGGACTGCTAAAGATGGAAGTGTTCCTAAAGTTGAATAGCTGTCACCAGAGGTAATAAAACCACAGTAAAGAAAGTAGAACAGCTAATTACTAAACAAATGCAAAATTAAATTAACTATCCCCAAAGTCAATCAGAGGATAGACAAAGAGTACAGAATATGATACCTAATATATAAAGAATGGAGGAGGAAGAAAAAGGAGAAAAAGTAAAGAACCTTTAGATTGTGTTTGTAATAGCATATTAAGTAAGTTAAGTTAGACTCTTAGATAGTAAGGAAGTTAACCTTGAACCTTTGGTAAACATGAATCTAAAGCCTGAAATGGCAATAAGTACATACCTATCGATAATCACCCTAAATGTAAATGGACTGAACTCACCAATCAAAAGACATAGAGTCACTGAATGGATAGAAAAAAAAGACCTATCTATATGCTGCCTACAAGAGACTCACTTTAAACCCAATGAAATACACAGACTAAAAGTGAAGGGATGGAAAAAGATACTTCATGCAACTAATAGAGAGAAAAAAGCAGGAGTTGTAGTACTTGTATCAGACAAAATAAAATTCAAAACAAAGAAAGTCACAAGAGATAAAGAAGGACATTACATAACGATAAAGGGGTCAAAACAAGAAGATATAACCATTATAAATATATATGCTCACAACATAGGAGAACCTACATATGTGAAACAAATACTAACTGAATTAAAAGGGGAAATAGAATGCAATGCATTCATTCTAGGAGACTTCAATACTCCACTCACTCTGAAGGACAGATCAACCAGACAGAAGATAAGTAAGGACACAGAGGCACTGAACAACACATTAGAACAGATGGACCTAACAGACATCTACAGAACTCTACACCCAAAAGCAGCAGAATACACATTCTTCTCAAGTGCACACGGAAATTTTCAAGAATAGATCATATACTAGGCCACAAAGAGAGCCTCAGTAAATTAAAATAGACTGAAATTGTACCAACCAGTTTCTCAGACCACAAAGGTATGGAACTAGAAATAAATTATGCAAAGAAAATGAAAAATCCCACAAACACATGGAGGCTGCACAACATGCTCCTAAATAACCAATGGATCAATGACCAAATAAAAACAGAGATCAAGTAATATATGAAGACAAATGACAATAATTCAGCACAGCAAAATTTGTGGGATGCAGGCAAGTCTGTGCTAAGAGGAAAGTATATTGCAATACAGGCCTACCTCAGGAAAGAAGAACAATCCCATTTAAGCAGTCTAAACCCACAAATAATGAAATTAGAAAAAGAACAACAAATCAAGCCCAAAGTCAGTAAAAGGAGGGACATAATAAAGATTAGAGCAGAAATAAATAAAACCAAGAAGAATAAAACAATAGAAAGAATCAATGAAAGCAAGAGATGGTTGTTTGAGAAAATAAACAAAATAGATAAACCCCTAGCCAGACTTATCAAGAAAAAAAGAGAGTCTACACACATAAATAGAAGCAGAAATGAGAAAGGAAAAATCACTACAGACACCACAGAAATACAAAGAATTATGAGAAAATACTATGAAAAATTATGTGCTAACAAACTGGAAAACCTAGAAGAAATGGAAAACTTTCAAGAAAAATACAACCTTCCAAGGCTGACCAAGGAAGAAACAGAAAATCTAAACAGACCATTTACCAGCAACGATATTGAACTGGTAATCAAAAACCTACCTAAGAACAAGACACCTGGACCAGGTGGCTTCACCACTGAATTTTATCAAACATTTATTGAAGACCTAATACCCATTCTCCTTAAAGTTTTCCAAAAAGTAGAAGAGGAGGGAATACTTCAAAACTCATTCTATCAGGCTAGCATCACTCTAATACCAAAACTAGGCAAAGAAACCACAAAAAAAGAACATTACAGATGAATATCCCTGATGAACATAGATGCAAAAATACTCAACAAAATATTAGCAAACCGAATTAAAAAATACATCAATAAGATCATCCACCATGATCAAGGATTTATTTCAGGGATGCAAAGCTGGTACAACATTCAAAAATCCATCAACATTATCCACCACATCAACAATAAGAAGAAAAAAAGACCCCATGATCATCTCCATAGATGCTGAAAAAGCATTTTACAAAATTCAACATCCATTCATGATAAAAACTCTCAATAAAATGGGTATAGAGAGCAAGTACCTCAACATAATAATGGCCATATATGACAAACCTACAGCCAACATTATACTTAACAGTGAGAAGCTGAAAAATTTTCCTTTAAGATCAGGAATAAGACAAGGATGCCCACTTTCCCCACTTCTATTCAACATAGTACTGGAGGTACTAGCCATGGCAGTCAGACAACACACACACACAAAAAAAGGCATGCAGATTGGCAAGGAAGAAGTTAAACTGTCCTTGTGTGCAGATGACATGATATTGTACATAAGAAAGTCTAAAGAATCCACTCCAAAACTATTAGATCTAAAATCTGAATTCAGCCAAGTTGCAGGATACAAAATTAATACACAGAAATCTGTGGCATTCCTATACACTAACAATGAACTAGCAGAGAGAGAAATCAGGAAAACAATTTCATTCACAATTACATTAAAAAGAATAAAATACCTAGGAATAAACCTAACCAGGGAAGTGAAAGACCTATGTTCTTAAAACTATAAGACACTCATGAGAGAAATTTAAGAAGATACCAATAAATGGAAACACAGCTCATGCTCATGGATAGGAAGAATTAATATTGTCACAATGGCCATCGTGCCTAAAGCAATCTATAAATTCAGTGCAATTCCTATCAAAATACCAGCAGCATTCTTCAAATTGAACTAGAGAAAATCATCCTAAAATTCATATGGAGCCACAAAAGACCTCAAATAGCCAAAGCAATCCTGAGAAGGAAGAATAAAGCAGGGGGAATTATGCTCCCCAACTTCAAGCTCTACTACAAAGCCACAGTAATCAAGACAATTTGGTACTGGCACAAGAACAGACCCATAGACCAATGGAACAGACTAGAGAGCCAGATATAAACCCAACCATATATGGTCAATTAATATATGATAAAGGAGCCATGGACATACAATGCGGAAATGAAAGCCTCTTCAACAGATGGTGTTGGCAAAACTGGACAACTACATGCAAGAGAATGAAACTAGATTACTGTTTAACCCAACACACAAAAGTAAACTCAAAATGGATTAAAATACTTGAATATAAGTCATGAAACCATAAAACTCTTAGAAGACAACATAGGCAAATATCTCCTGAATATAAGCATAAGCAACTTCTTCCTGAACACATCTCCTCGAGCAAGGGAAACAAAAGCAAAAATGAACAAAGGGGACTACATGAAACTAAAAAGCTTCAGTATGGCAAAGGGCACTATAAACAGAACAAAAAGGCATCCTACAGTATGGGAGAATATATTTGTAAATGACATATCCGACAAGGGGTGATCATCCAAAATTTATGAAGAACTCAAATGCCTCAACACCCAAAAGGCAAATAACCCAATTAAAAAATGGGTAGAGGGTATGAAGAGACAATCTCCAACAAAGAAATTCAGATAGCCAACAGACACATGAAAAGATGCTCCACATCACTAATCATCAGAGAAATGCAAATTAAAACCACAAATATGATATCACCTCACACCAGTAAGGATGGCCAGCATTGAAAAGGTTTAGAACAACAAATGCTGGTGAGGATGCAGAGAAAGGGGAACCCTCCTACACTGCTGGTGGGAATGTAAGCTTGTTCAACCATCGTGGAAAGCAGGATGGAGGATCCTCAAAAAACTAAAAATAGAAATACCATTTGACCGAGGAATCCCACTCCTTGGAATTTACCCAAAGAATACAACTTCTCAGATTCAAAAAGACATATGAACCCCTATGTTTATCACAGCACTTTTTACACTAGCCAAGATGTGGAAGCAACCTAAGTGTCCATCAGTAGATGAATGGATAAAGAAGAAGTGGTACATATACACAGTGGAATACTATTCAGCCATAAGAAAGAAAGAAATCCTACCATTTGCAACAGAATGAATGGAGCTGAAGGACATTGTGCTCAGTAAAATAAGCCAGGCAGAGAAAGACAAATGTCAAATGATTTCCCTCATTTGTGGAGTATAACAATGAAGCAAAACTTAAGGAACCAAATGGCAGTAGACTCAAGAGACTCCAAGAATGAATCAGTAGTTACCAAAGGGGAGGGATGTGGGAGGGCAGGTGGGAAGGGAGGGAGAAGGGGACTGAGCGGCATTATGTTTAGTACACATTGTGTGGGGGATCACAGGGAGAAGAGTGTAGCACAGAGAAGGGACACAGTGAATCTGTGGCATCTTGCTGCACTGATGGACAGTGACTACATTGGTGTATGTGTGGGGACTTGATAATATGGGTAAATGTAGTGACCACATTGTTCTTTCATGTGAAACCTTCATAAGAGTGTATATCAATCATATCTTAATAAAAAATTAAAAAAAAACAAAACCAAAAACCAAAGGAAACTATAATATACTAAAAATAATAAATGAGCTAGCGAGATCACAGGATACAATTAAAAGTCAATTGTATTTTAATACATTGTCAGCAAAAAGATTGGAAAATGAAAATTACAGAAATAATTCCATTTATACTGGCATCAAAATATTTGGAAATAAGTTTAACAAAGGGTATAGGAGACATTCACTCCGAAAATTACAATATTTGTTGAAAGATAATAAAGAAGACCTAAGTAAATGGAGTTCGTTTAATGGAGTTAATTGATTTGAAGACCTAAAATTGTTAAGGTATCAATTGACACCAAATTGATCTATAGATTCAGTGCAATCCCAGCACAATCCAAGCATGTCCTTTTGTAGAACTTGATTCTAATGTTGATATAAAGGCACAAATGACCTAGAATTCTAAAGAAATCTTGAAAAAGAACAATGTTGGAAGATTTCATTGGCTAACCTCAAGACACACAGTAAAGCCATAGTAACCAAGACAGTGGAACTAGCATAGGATTGATAAACAGATCATTGCAACAGAATGGAGTCCAGAAATACAATCACATGTTGGTAGCAGATCAGTTTTTGACAGAGGTGCCAAAGGAATTCAATGGGGATAGAAAAGTCTTTTCAACAAATGGCCTGGAACAACTGGATATCCATACATGAATAATTCAAACTTGTCTAAAACCATATACAAAATTTAACTCACACTATATCATGAACTAAAATATATCAGCTACATCTATAGAACTTTAGAAAAACAAATATGATATATAATATTTTTATAACTTGGAGCTAAGCAAAGGTTTCATAGGCAGAACTAAGAAAGCAACAACCATAAAAGAAAAAAATGACAAATTAGACGTCATGAAAAGTAAGAACTTCTATCATCAAAAGACATTTAAAAATGAATAGATTACCAAAGATAGGAAAGAAATATTTATGAACATATATCTGACAGAAGGCTGCTATCCACAATATATTAGAAACCTCATAACAAAATAATTAAAAGACAAAAAAAATCAAAAAGTGATCAAAATTTGTCAACATTTGACAAAGGAACAGATACAAATGACCAATAAGCACATGAAAAACTACTCAATTGCTCATAACAAGAAAATTTCTATTAAAATCACAAGAAGACACACTCATGTATCTCATTAGAATCATTAAAATGAAAAAGATTGACCCAACTAAATGTCAGAGAGAATGTGGAGCAGTTGTAATTCTGATATACTGTTAATGGCAATGTAATATGGTACAACCAGATTGGAAGAAGCTCTGGAAATTTTTATGAATATAATCATGTTTATTTTTGACACTGCAATTCAATTCCTCAGTATTTATCCAAGAGAAATGAAAACACATGTCCAAGAAACACTTGCATAAAATATTTATAGTTGCTTTACTCATATTAGGCAAAGCCTGGAAATAGCTTGGGTTTCCATGAAAAAACAATGGATAAAGGAATTGGTAGTATAGTCATACAATGGAACACTTTATAGCAATGAAGAATGAATCAGTGGTATGTGCACCACCACATACTAATCTAAAAAATATTCTACTCAATAAAAAAAGCTCCATGCCTAGAGTACATACTGTGTGACTTCTTCTGTAGGTTCTATATACAGGAGAATATGTTTTATAGTAAGAAAAAAAAAATCAGAAGAGCTGTTTTCAGTAATGGGTTCGATGGGAATTTACTTGGATGGGGCCTGAGGAAGCTTTCTGGTCTGAGGCTAATGTTTAATATCTTGGAACTTGTCTAGGTTACACAGGTAAATACATGTGTGAGAACTCATCACATGATATGCTTATGACTTATGCATTTTACTGTATGGAAATTTTACCTTTAAAGAAAACAAGGAACCCAATGCAAATATCAGACAATAATCACAGCATGCTGAAATCTAATGAAAACGTATTGGTTTTCAATTTACTGTGAAATGCATCAAAAATGAAGAAGTGTTGATTGATGTGTAGAGAGATGGATGGATATATGATGAGGCAAGTATAGTAAAACAGTCATCGTAAAATCTAGGTAACAGGTACTTGCGGGTTGACTATAAACATCTTCTAACTTTTCTGTATATTTGAAATTTTGTATAATTAAATACTGGGAAAAGCCAATACAATCGCCTTGTTAGTTGTCATTTGCACAATCCATTTCATTAATCAAGTTAAACATAGTTTTCAAAGTATATTTAATCAAAGAGAAAAAGATGTATTTATACATATATATACAAATACACAATATAATCAAAGCGAGAATGTATGCCTGTATATATACACAGAAAATTTACGAGCACTAATTTTTATTTACTTCTTTTGTTATACAGTAGTGATTATTATACATGTATTATATATTTGGTGATATCTTAGATGATTCTGAAAGGTGGTGGTTGATGATTTTCATGGTATCAATACTCCCACTGAAGCAGATTTCAAGTCACTGAAGGCAAAGTTGGGAAGAGATGCTCACAGTTGGTGCTTGTGAGCCTGTGCAAGCCAGTGCCAACATACCTTTGTTCTGACTTCATCCAACAGTTTAGGGATTGTAACGGACTGAACTGTGCCCCGTACAAAATTGAACTGCTAACCCCCAGTGTGAATGTATTTGGAAACAGAACCTTTAGGGAGGTAATTATATTTAATGAGGTCATAAGGGTGGGGCCCTAATCTGAAAGGACTGGTGTGTCCCTGTAAGAAGAGGGAGACGAAGGTTCTTTCTCCACACCTGACAGGTAAAAGCCCATGTGAAGACACAGGGAGAAGGAGGCCACTTTCAAGCCAGGCAGAATGTTCTCACTGCAAACCAACCCTGATGGCACCTTGATCTTGGACTTCTAGCCTCCAAAACTGTAAGAAAATACATTTCTTTGTTAAAGCCATCCAGCCTATGGTATTTTGTTATGACAGGCGTGTCAGAATAATACAGGAATCACGCTTTATTATCTGAAAGAATGATGTAAGGTTGGTATTACTATTTCTGCTTAAATTTTTTTTTGTATCACAGGATTTTGATTGATGAGTTTGGACGCTGATCCTATCACTCTTGAAAACTTTTATATCCCAGTCTAGAAAACTCTTCCCTTTCTACAAGGAAGACAGCCTATATCACACTTTCAAGAGACCCTCGTAGTATGCAAATGCCATATTCCAAGAAAAAGAAAATCAAATGAAAGACTAAAAGAACGTCATGATCCTGCTTGAAAGCACATTTATTGTTGTCTAGACAATTAGCAGTACTTTTTGTCAGATGCTACTGAAGAAGGATTTATACTAATAGTGCTTCACTCTATCTTACACTAAGACGTAAGTGGCTTACTTTCTCTTTAGCTAAAACATTAGCTAAATCACACTGGGGAAATAAAACCCAGAGGCGGAAACTAATTGGAAACATTGCTTTTAGGTAATGAAGCACTTACGCATCCATTTTGTGGATTCATTAAGTTTTAGTTTCGGGAAATTTTTACATAACTCACCTGAAAAACAAATAATTGTGATTGACATATATAATTGCCAAAGTCATCGAATATAGGGCAACTTTGGCAATTCATTTCATTTCAACAATCATTTCAAAATTTTCCTAAATATTGGTGCTCCAAAGATAAAAACGATGAACATGACAATATGCCACTACTTAAGTAGCCTGGAAGAGGAGAAACACAGTTAAGCCTTTACCAGGTGATAAGTGTAATTATGAGGTTTATATCAGGTGTTATAAACAGAATATCTTAATATATTCAATATTGTATAATAATTATGTAATAAAAAATTGATACATTCTTTCTAGATAGAAGACAAAACTATACAGACAGTGGTTTCTCTCTTTCACTCTCTCTCAACTTTTTAAGTACTTTGAAGATAACTGCTGAGAAGGGTCAAAATACCCCTTCAGAGAACTAGAGGAAGTCACATTTGTTCTAAGTCTCACGGCTTGCTCAAGACCAAAGAACAGACATTCTAGGTTAACTATAGAAAGAACCAGTGGGTATCTTCCTTTGGAGAACTCCAGAAACATTACATGGATGGAGAGCACTTCAGCATCCAGTGAGCATATTCAAGGTCAGTGAGTACCATTCTCATAAAAGGAAAAACTGCTATTGGTGAAGCTGTTTTACCAATAATGAAAAGATATGGATTAGACCCCAAAATGTTCAAGAACAATTTTCTCACTTGATAAGTCTAGAGTTTATCATACTCGTTACAAACACAAAGACTGTTTGAAAAGCTGCTATTTTCTATTAGCAAGAACAGCTACATAACGCTGGGTGCAGAGCAAAATACAGAATTTCAGGAGAGCAGAACAGCACATTAAACTGCATGTGGTGCCCAGTGTAACTGCACTTACACTGAAGCCCTTGAAGCCAGTTGGCCAGGGGCAGAATCACTTTAAATATTGGAGCAAGCTAAATATTTGTCATTTCTGTCTGATATGGGAAATCATAACCTTTAGAACATAGCTAATGCAGATCTGAGTCTGAGCTTCATCACTTATCAACTATGGGAATTTGGGCAAGTTATTTCAGTTTCTTCATTGAAATGTCGTCATGCAAATTATACTTCCATTGCAAGTTCCAGCATCACATGAATTAGATGTGTGAATTTCATTCTGGTGAATTCAGAAATAACTGAATGTATTATAAAATAAGAATTAGGAAAAATAGTGACTTTAGAGTCTTTCTATTTGTTTTAGAACAAGAATTACATTAAGACAGTCTTTTGCTTTTCCTTTCTTTCCCCCTCTTAGCCATCAATTTCATCCCTCATCCTAGTTGTAAGCTGCCAATCACAAGTTAGACTCACCATAAAGACTGTTTTAAGATCAGAAATTTTATTATGTAAACAAAAGTTGCATACTTAGAGCTAAAAACATAATATTGTGTACATTATAGATTCTACATATTGTATTCTTCATTGTAATCTTTCATCATTAACTTTCTAGTATTCATAGGTAGATTAGTTTAATTTACATAGTGTTTAACAATTCTAAAGATCTGTTTACTTACATTTTATCTTTCATTTTATACAGAAAAACAGGACTACTGGTTTTTGACTATGGACCACTCTCTTTGGGTGGCCTGGCAACTTCCTTCTCTGTTTCCAGATGCTAGAGAGCTGGCTTTCCAGTACATCATTAAAAACTAGCACCCATCTCAAAGAATCTATTTCCCTGAGCAAGATCACTGTTACGCTCTCTCCATTAAAAAGAAAAAACAGCAGGGGGCAGAGTCCCTCTGCCAGTATCTACTCCCATGGTCCATGCACAACTCTCCAGAAAAATTGCATAAACAAGACTTCTCAAATCTTTTTTCCCCTGCTGACACTCTGACTATAAATTCCCACCTGTATTATGTGATGTTTGCTGCTATGTAACCTGAGACGTTGCAAGGTAACTTTTAAGGTCATTGTGGGATAACAGGGGTATGAATTATTCATCTCATTTTACCAATGAGAAACACAAAGTTAGATGGATGAAGTGAAATGCCCAAGGTCACAAATCTAGTGATCAGAATTGATGTGCATTTGACCTTCCTATTCCAGGATAAGTCATCAGTGACATAGGCTTCCGAAAATCAATAGCTAACACATTACCTATTCTATACTAGATCCTCTCACAAGCACTTTATGTTTACTGAGACATTTAATCCTACAACAGACCTCTAGGACAGGCACCAATATTAGTCCATTTTTACAAAGGAAGAAACTGAAGCAATAGGAAATCTGCTGATTTCCTCAAGGTCTCACTGTCAGTAAATTGCAAAGCTGAGTTCAAATCTAGGTAGTCTGGGTACGAAGTCCATGTTCTTACTCTCTGGCTGTACTTACACTCATGTGCTTGCTGAGGAACCCTTTCCTAGTGCCAGGAGAGTTGTCTGACCATAGCTATTCTTGCACCACATAACGAGTTTATTCTGAGGAAAAAGAAAAGAAGAATCTCCCCATTAGGGGTTAGATGGTTGATGTTTGCAGCATCCCCAGAAGGGCAGGGCTTTTACATATCACTGATGATTTAACCAACCAAGTCACTGGTTAGGGCAGGGCATCCGGCCAAAGGCAGCACAAATGCAGAGAGCTGATGTGATAAGTCAGTAGTCTTTAACTTTCAGATTCATTAAACACTGATGACACATATTTTTTTCTTGTCCCCCACTAGGCATTCAAAGTCAGGCCTGACACCAACAAACGTTTTTGCCCAGGACTCCTAGGTGCTGCAGGAGGTCTAGCACCTCTGGCTCCTGTCCTTTAAATGCCAGCATTGGCCCAATCAAAGTGACAATCACAAATGTTCCCCCACACAGCTTCCATTTGCAATATGAACTCTGAGATGTGGTTCATTCTATGTTGAGAATCACCAGTACGTACCCATGCAGAGCTTTAAGAGGTTATCTTGAATCATGAGCCAGAGGCAATTCACCTGCACCTCATTGGGATGTACCTCCTGTCTTTAAGTGCCTGGCCTTGAAGCAATTCCCATTTCCTGAAGGCATGCCCTGAATTTCTCCTGAACAAGATCTCTATTATTTCACCTTTGTTTCACAAGCCATGCATAAGAGATTGATTCTGAGCTCATCCCTGTTGCTATAGCTTCATCAAGGGCTGAGTCCCAAGAAACAAATATTGGAGACAAAATGTTTGAAATGACCCTGTTAAGGAAAACAGTGAAGTAACAGGAGTGGCTGGGATGGGCTTATCAATGAATAGATTTTTAAAGAAAACTAAGGCAGGAAAACCCACAGAAGTAACAAAAATGAGAGAGCTGGTGAGCAATTCTAAGTCAAAGACCTCAAAGATTGTCAGAAATCAGAGACAGAATACAAATGCCAAGTCCCCAAGGCAGAAGAAACAAGTGTTAAATGAGAAAAGGGATCAAAAGTCATGAAACAGATGGAGTTGGAATTTAAGAGTTAGCAGGCCAGGAACATAACAGTAGAGATGGTCCAGGATGACATCGAGGCTGTTGTGCATTTGGGGCTCATTATTATCGTTCAGCAGTGATGGTTGCGCAACTCTCTGAATATACCCCAAGCCACTGAATAGTAAGTACACTTGGAAATGGTGAATTTTGTGGTATGTGAATTATATCTAAATAAATCTGTTTTTTTAAAGTATGTGATTGGCATAGATTAACAAAAAAACAAGAAAGAATGTGGCAGTAACTTGCATAATTAGTAATCCGAAGATCCTTAAATGTTAACACAAAATGTTGGTAGACCTATAGAACTGAAAGTGAAATAGCATATCCCAGCCATGGCTTCTAGCATCATCACATATCAGGAGATCAAGACATCACATGATGATAGAGAGCAGGAGAGGGGATTACACTTGTTTTCTTGTTCTGAAAGCATGATGCTAGCACCCTCGGGTATATCAATGTGAGGAGTTTATTTTCTAGTCTGAGGTATTCAGTGTTATCAAGACTATCAAAGATACATTCCAAAAGATCATATTTCTATGAATTTAGTGAGATGATTCACATACAACGCTTTTTAATTAATCAATATTTGAAATGTATCCTTGTTCTACAACTATTTCTGGAACACATTTGAGTTGTAGTTGACAATATGTCTCTATTTTCTTTTTCTCAGTGGTATGAAGCTCAGTCATATCTCAATTTACTCAAGCCAATCACTTGAGCAATTCCTTCAAGACTTGGCTCAGGTCTAGCAGAGCACAAATAGATATTAAAATATAAAATAAACATGTAATGGATATTATTAGAACATGTCCAGCTCATGGCTAATTTTATAGTCGATTGTATCATATTTGTTCCTATGTACAAGAACATTGTAAGTTCGTTGAAAATCTCTGCAGGATAAAGGAACAAGAATGTGTAAACATGGTTAAATAAGATAATGGTTTTAAGTTCCTTTTTGGATGTGTGCCAAAGTAAAGGAGAAAAAAATTACCACCCCAGCTGACACTGAAATATTTGATTAAAAAAATATGCATTCAGTCTATTGTTAATTAGTTTTCAGGGTGCATTTTTCAAATGTTTGTGGATCTTAATTAAAACAAGGGAAAAATCAGAAAAATAGAACCAACAGTATGTCCTTGGCCACAGTTCCTATGCTATTGTCCATTTAGTTGGCCCTCATTAAGTGACTACTCAAGAATTCTAGTAAAAGATACTATGCATTTGTCCATTCAAGATACGTATTCAATTCAACCATGTGGCAGCCACAGTGCTAAGAACTGGGGTTATACAGTCTTTATCCCTACTGGGATAGACAACACATGAATCTATCAAGCTAATTGTAACACTGTGTGAGGATGATGATAGGGAGAGGCACTTGGGAGTCCAGAGAAAGAGTATTTAATCCAATGGGGTGAATCCAAGGAGGACTTAGAAAGGCTTTGGGTGTAAAACCTGGGCCAAGCCTCAACTAGGAATTATGCAGGAATACCCAAGTAAAGGGTAAAAAGAAGATCTGGAAGTAGAAGAGGATTTTAGAACAAGGAACACAGGTGACATATAGCATAGTGTATGGGAGTTTGCCAGCAATGTGTTCTAATGAACACAGTGTTGGTGGGAGTGACTGGACAGGCAGAGGGGCCATGTGTGCGTTTTAAGAGGTTGGGCTTTACCTGTCTGTGTTGATGAGGCAGTGAAGGATTTAAACAGGGGACTAATGTGGTTTGAATTGTATTTTGGTTACATCATTATGACTGTGTATAGAATGGAGACAGTTTGAATACCTTAGAGAAATGAAGGAAGAAAAGAGGAAACCTGAGAACTGTTTGGGAAGTAAGATCTATACACATACAACAATTGATTAGAAGTGAGTTAGTTTTGAAATTTTGAAGAAAATTCCTGGTTTCTCGCTAAGTGGATTATTGTGCTACCAATCAAGACAGGGAACGCACAAGAACATGCCTGGGGTAAAATCAGTTTGTTTTGGATCTGTTGAACTTGGGATGTCATTGTCACACCCAGATGAAAAAGTCTAGTAGGCAACTGGTTTGTGAGTCTGCAGCTGAGGACAGAGATCTCTGTGGGAACTAGAGATGTACAAATTTTGAATGCACAGGTAATTGTTGAAAAAAATTAGAGATTCTCTAGTAAGGATTTTCCAAGTAATGGATCTTAGGGAACATGGACATTTAAGGGTTACATGGAAAACATAAGCTGTTCAGGAGGCAAAGAACTGCAAAAATATGAGAACCAGGAGGGTGTGATATTAAGGAGCAGAGTGCCATGGAGGGTCAGTAAAAAAAGACTGAATTGTTTCCATTGAATTTGGAAATACAGAGGTCACTGGTGAACTATGCCAGAATCATTTCCATGGAGAATTAAGAAAGCAAGCCAGATTGCATGTAGTTGAGAAATGAATGGAAAATAAAACAGTAGAAATGCTTTTCAGTTGATAAGAGGAGAAAAGAGACTCCATGGTGGAGAAATAGAGATAAATAGATCATTATTTTTGGATGGTAGGGATAAGCCTAAATTTTGGTTAAGAAGAAAACAGAAAAAATAAGTTGAAGATACAGGAGGTGAATATTGCAAAGGGATAGGAATGGAAAAGACAGAGGGACTGTCAGGGCTGAAGAGAAGGGAGATAAGAAGAAAATAGATGGTGTTTGGTACATGTTCTCAATCCAGAAAAATCTATATGCCCAGGCTCCAGAGGTTGGCACAATGTATTGTCATAAATTGGTTAAATGAAATGGAATCAACCAGACCAGGCTGCCACACCTGAATTTCACATATCCCCAGATTGAACTTGTTTCCTTTGTATTTAATAACACAATCTGGAAATTAACAATGAATTGAACTGTCTCTCTGTCTGGCATTTGTGTGTGTGTTTGTGTGTGCGTTTTTACCTGGCAGAGCAGCTCACTGTCTTCTGTGTTGTTTCAGTCTTCATATATGTAAGGATCATTTTCACAATCAGAAAATTACTGACAATATTTCCATTATTAAATAACAAGAATCGATGGGCTAGGGAAGGTAGAGAAAAATATTGGATTAAATTCAGTGGGTAGAAAAATGTACAGAGTTTCCTGTAACATTAACCCCAAAAGCACTAAACCCACAGGTAACATACACTTAATCAGGAAAAGTACGTATAAACATTGAAAGTAAACAAATTCTAAATACTGAAAATAACCAGACCTACTTTTTAAAATGTTGTCATTTTGCATTATTTATTTTTAGACCCCATAAACAAATCCATTTCTGACAGCCTTATGTCCCTAAGACTTAAAACTCTTCACAGTATAGATGTGATAGGAATAAATACACTGTAAGGACTGAACAAAAGAAGAGTAGAAAATAGATTAGCAAACATTTAATAATTGTCATATCTTTCTATCAATGACAGTTGCTGACAACTGAGTTGCTGACAAACTAAAATTTGAAAGCTAATCTACATAGTTTGCAATTTTTTATTGTTTGGAATCATTTAAAAAATATTCAATAGCCTTGTTACTATGAACTATATATCAAATTACATTTTCAAGAATTTCCTGGGCTATTCTTGGGCATTTATTTTTCCCACATAATTGAAGATCATTTTAATCAATTTTTAAAAAATGTTGAGAGTGTTTTGTATTAACATATTAATTTTATCGATTTTTAAAATCTCAACTCTTCCCATTCAAAAAACATTGCTTTCAGTTCCTATATTTTAAAACAATCATTAAAATTTCAGTCTTTATGAAGGCCCAGTCTACTTCTTGTTAAATATTTCTTATTAAATTTATTCTTAAATTTCAAAGTTGTCTCTATCATGCATGGAAATTTTTTTTTTTTTACTCTTTCCTTTTCTAGGATTGATGGAGAGATAATATTGCTTGGGAGAAGCAGATAATATATTTAATAAATGCATTCATAAATCTAAGAACTTAAAATAGGTATGTTACATCATATTTGAGAAAAACAGAGGGTGCAACAATTGCCAAGTTCCTGAGGTGGGAGCGTGACTCTGACTTAAGAATCTAAGAGGCCAGTATGGCTGGAGTGAGAGAGGAATGGGAGATGAAGTCAGAGTTACTAGACCATAGAAGTCATTGTAAGGTCTTTGGTGTTGACTGGTAGAATAAAAGCAAGCAAGTCGGTGTTCTTTAATAAGCTACTGCCAGAAAACCTCTCGATGACCAGTGCACACCTATTCACTTATCCACAGAGCAGGAGGGATCAGTGCATGATTCAGTTTCTTCTCGGCTTTAGTACATGAACCCTGGCTTCCAGGGATTTATCTGCCCAAGTTCATAGTTCTGCATCAGTTCCACATCATGGCCACCCAGGAACACTATACCTCACTGGTACACAGGCTCCCGTGGGCAGCAGCATGCATCTGACTCAGGAAGAATACACACACGAGAGTTGGTGGTAGAAGGAAGGGAGCTATCTTCCAGTCATCACCTTCCAAGAATCTCCTGCTCCAGAATGCAAAACCATATTTGTTTTGGTCCAATTTCACAATGTCTCTTCATTTTCACCTTCCCATGTCTCAAAGCAAGTAATAAAGTAAAATGTCACAGATTAAAAGGAAACAGTCTCTGTATCCCAACACATAGCATTTCTTACAAGTATTTATTTGATATCTTTATCACGAATTTTGTGTAATAGATGATATTGTTCAATAAAGCATAATTTACTGCTGGTAAACCACCAACCCAAAGTCTTAGCTATGTTGTGTTCAACTACAAAACTGTAGTTGAACTCTTACAGGATAGCTATCCAGTTATCAAATTACACTTAATCATAACAACTAATATCTTTTCAGCGCTTCTTATTTGCTATTTATTTTGCTAAATCTGTTATGCATATAGTTACCTCAATCCTCAACCAACCCAGTGTAGGAGACATTGCTGATATTTTATTATTACAGAGGAGGACTTATACACAGGCACACACGTCAAGTGGCACACTTGGTCTTGTCTGATTCCAAATCCAGGAGACCTAATGTCTACTCACTGTTTAAAAACCCACCCCAAATGGTAGAAGTACCCAAATCTAATAGAAACAGAACATTGCAAAGATGTAAAGCTGTGTTATAAACTCATCCATTCCAGTCATCTTGTTGAGACAGCAGAGCAGAGCAGATCACGACTTTTCAGCGAACATCCTACAGCTTTCAACAGAGTTGTGCAGGAACAGCTGTCTGCTCTAACCTTTGCCAGGATACTGAAGACCAAGAATTACATTTAGCTTCAGAGCACCCTGTCTCTTAGAGTTACAGATCTAAATTGACAGCATTAGCTGAGCCTCTGCTTTTCAGTCTGCCTCCTGAACATAAAAGGGTATTACTTTGAATAAAAGAGTAACAAAGAGCAAGAAAGTGAATGTACTGTACTCAACTTTTCAAATGTGAACTAACATGACTGGCATAATTTACTATCATCGTCACTATCAACAGCAGCAGCAGCATTATCAAAATCATCATTACCAGTATTTCCAGACAAACTTTGCATGGTCCAAGTGTTGAGTATGATCGCTTGTACTAAAAAGTGAACCTCTCTTGTCTTCCCTTCTCAGATACATTTCTGGGGGCTGTACATTGTACTGGAAAGGCACCCTTTGTGATTGCTCACAGATAACCCTCTAAGCTTTTGTAGAGCTCTAGTGATTAGAAAGTAATATATCAAATGAAAACCTGTTGTCCTTTCCTGAAAATTCTATTCCTTGTTTTCAGCTCCAAAACACAAAGGTGCAAAGTTACTTCTAAGTAGTTCAAATACTCCACTGCCGGCCTTCCCACGTGAAGGCAAACTGTCCCTGACTTTCCTGTGCTGTATCAATACAGAAAAAAGCATTAGCAGTTTCCACAACATAATGATATGTCCCTTGTTCACGACTGAGGGTGTCCATAGGGCTCCTATAGAGGGGACAGCAGCATGCAAAGGGGGTGTCACTTTATTCAATTCCCTGTAATCCGCAGTCATACACCAAGAGCCATCTGGCTTTTTCATGGGCTATTAAAAGGACTATGAGTGGGCTTTAAGGTGCCCACATTCTCTAACTCTTGTAGAGTTTCTCCAATTCCCTTGTATCCCCCAGGCAATTTATACATCTCCCCTACCATCTCCAGGGCTGAAGGCACCACTCTTTCCCCGCGCCTCCCCGATGGCCTCCTGCGGCACAGATTCCCCTTCTGCCTCCTCCCTCGCTGCTAACATATCTTCCAGGAGCATAACCTGTCTTCTCAATAACTGTCTCTCTTTCTTAAGGGCATCCCGTAGGTCATCGCCCAGCTCCTCCAAGTGATGCCAAAGTGTATCTCTCTCTTGCTGAAGTGTGTCTTTCTTCTAGATAACCCTTTCCACTATCTTGAGAAACAAACATCCCACAATCTAGCTGCTACATGGCCACTCAGGGCCTCTAAGCAGTCTTTTATCTCACAGAGGGCTAATTCCACAGCTTCTGGTGTCTCCATTCTTCCCCAATTCTGGGGAAGGCCCCACCCATCTAGTAGGTGCTTTACCCTAGACCAATTCCCCACTAGGGGTTCTCCAAGTGGAAGCCCCATGGACAGTGGGTTCCCAGGTAAAGCTGCACCCTCCACCAGTGACAGAGGTAAGGGTGAGTCAGTCAGTTGTCACAGCCCACCGCAGGGGCCTCCCCAACATCCACAGGGGAATTTCCAGGTATCTCCCCACCATCTCTAGGTGCAGCCTGCCCATGTGTCACACTCATGAATAGAGATTTCAGATTCAGAGGTCCTGCTGACTACTACCAGGTGTAACTCTGGGGCGAAAATATGTTCCCGGCCCGGTGCAAATTACCTTTGAAGCAGAAATCAGCCAAAGGGAGAAATAAGGTGGAAGAAACTCATTTGTTGCCTACAAACAGTTGTCCACTTTTGCTCACCTGCGTCTCTCGTGACCTGGCTGAAAAAGGGACCCCAGCCAACCTCTCTGGTCCAGATATGCCCTCACTTCCCCTTATAATCACCTATTGATATGGAGGTGGGCCACTTCTCTTCACCTCTTAGAAGCATCTATTGATACAGAGATACACTAAGGCCAGGTGAGACAATCTGGAAATACTGCACTTTTACCCACAAGCAGTATGTTTCACAAGACATGAATTGCTCTTGACTTTTTTGGGGTTTTTCATATGGTCACTGTGGATGTTTGCATTCATAAATTCAGTTTCTTGATCATTCTCAATCTAAAACAAAGGTAATAAATAATATATTTTGCTGTATTTCTGGCATTTTTTATTGTTCTATCAATATAACACTATTTCTGTATTTGGATACTGTCTTGGGAAATCTTACTGAGACACAATGAGCTTTTAAAAATGCATACTACCAAAAACACACATACAAAGTAAAATGGAAAATTCCAGAACTCCATTCCCATATGCCTTGCTCTGTTCAAACTTCTCCCATTGTGGAGCACTGCCAAGTAATCTTCAGAGCTTAATCTAGTTTACTTCTGTCTAGTTATGATTCTTTGTAAGGTCAGAGACATTCAGACTCTCCCAGTTCCTGTCAATGAACTGACTTCCTCCTCATGGCCCACCAAAGACCTGAACCCCATTAGTTGGAAAAAAGCTTTTTTTTCCCTAACAAGGGTAATTATCGAATGGCATTTTCCTCTGAACGTCAGAACACGAGCAACTCTGCTCCCCTCTCCCTTTTTCCTGGCATCCCTCCAACATCAAACTGACCTCCTCCAATCCTGGGGAAAAGAAAGCAAAATGCCTGGGCCGGCGAATGAGTGTTTCCAGCCAGCATTGCGTTGCCAAGGCCCATTCTCCAAGCCGGGGGCCTGGGGCTGGGAGCACAGGCGAGTCGGCCGGGCTCTTGGGGAGCAGCTGTCTTTCTCTTTTCCAAACTCAACAAAACCCTTCCTCACAGGCTCTGGAACCTGCCTCTGGAACCCGAGCTAACTGCCCACTAGCTCCTACCCGTGTCCTCACCTCCCCATTAGAGCTGCGACAACTTTTCCCTCATTTCCGCCTCCCCCTCATTTGCATCCGGAGGCCCAGGCCACGGGGTCGCGACGCCTCTGGGACCAGCGAACCTGAGCGGCGGGGCGCGCCCCCGGGGAAGGAGGGTCCGGGCAGGCCTGGCCACGCCCCTGCGCCCCGCGCCGCCCCGCCCCTGGCCGCTCTATTTTGTTTTCAATTTGAGAAGTCCTCGTCATCCTTCCCTGTCTGTCCGCCCTCTTTTCCTTCTCTTTGCTCGCGGATGAAATCAGAACCCCCGGCCTGGCCTCGCGGGGGTCGAGGGACCGCGGGCTGGGCGGTGAGCGGGGTCCGGGCGGCAGTGGCGGCCGAGCTGCGCCGCGAGGCGGGCGCCCTGGGCTCGCAGGTGGTGGCCGAAGTTGCGGGCGCCTGGCGCTCGCGTCTGCGGAGGAGACGCGGGGGTCCCGCAGAGAGCTGCTCCCAGCGGGGCCTGGGCGTCGGGCCCCCCGAATCTCAGCGTCCGTGGCAGGGGAGACGGGTCCGCCCGAGGGACCGCGCCCGTGCAGAGCGGCTGCGCTTCCCGCCCGCTGCCGCGCTTTCAGCCTCCTGCGGGCTGCTGGCGCGTTGCACCGGGTCGGCCTCGCCCCCGCGCGTCCCTGACCCGGGCCTGGTCCCGCTCACCGGGCCCCTCTTGTGTGTCACAGGCCTTCCCTTGGCGCATTTCCACGGACTCGGGCCAGGCCGACTCTCAGGTAAAGGGTTTACAGCAACTTCTTTCTGTGCTTGGCAGGCAGAAGGGGGAGAGGGTGCAGGAGGAAACCCATCCGTGTAGCAATGCGGGCAGACTGGGAGATGTATTTATTTGGGGGTGAACTTGCTTTGTTTCCATAAAATAAAAAGTGTATATTTCAAGACTTAAGATTTTTCTTTTATTTATTCTCTGGTCTTGCTTATCTTCTGTTAGGTACTGCAGTTCAGTTGAGTTTTCAGTTTTATGCTTCATATGTTAAAATGTAACCACCAAAACTACTACGGAATATTATAATATGTAATAAGGTTGATTGCCGCCCGAGTAATGTTTTGAATTGGGTGTTGTTTCCGTTAGAAGTAGAAAGATAGCCTCCATCTATTTTACTATCAGGGTTAATCTTGAGGCACTAGCATCCGATCCATTAAATTTGGAAAAGCCACATATTCTCATCACCCTCTATGACGTTATGAATTGCTTAGGCCCGTGACATTAGGGAGTAGAGTACATTAACATTCTGATTAGATTTAAAAAACACAAAATTATCACTTTTTATCCATAAGGGATTGGATACCTTGAATGCCTACGGGAAACACCTGAAAATCTCACAGAAAAAAATAAGAAAATTTAGTAAACTGTCCAGTTGCCTCTATTAATGATTTATAGATATCAGTAGATGTGATATACATTAACTAGAAAATACAGTAGAATAAAATAAACTATTCAATTTGGTCTGATAAAACACAAAATTGAAAAACCTATTTAAAAAAAGACAACATATGAAAATGTTGGGAAGGAAGGTACTCGGTGTCTCAGGGAAGTCAGATACAGTGAGACGAGAGACCAAAGTCAAAAAAGCAGTCAGTTTTAATACACTCTGCATAGAGTAGCAGAGCGGGCCTGCCTGAGATAAGACAGGCAGGCCTGGATTCTCATTCTGAGGCTTCTTTTATGTGGTTTTGTCAGGGCAGAGAGGTCCTTGATTGACAGCTGTCAGCTCTCTAGGCTTGTTCTGATTGGTGAAATGAGGACAGGACTGTGCTGTGCCTGTGCTTCTGATGTTTGTTATCTGGGGGGGCCCTGGACATTTCCTGAGTCACTCTTGGACCCTGTGGCTTCATCTGATTAACTCTCTGAGTCATTTCTGGCTTTCTGGTTGTATTTGATCAACTACCTGAGTCATCTTTGGGGAACCCTTTCTCCTTTTCATCCCTCTCATTTCTATCTTTGTGCCTAACAAAAATACATGAAGTGTATAAAATTTATAGGTAAAAAACACAATAAGATATATAACATTTTGCTACAGAAAGAAACTATTTCTCTAAAAGAATATACAAATTAAATAAATTCCTAACTGAAATATTTTGTTTTTAAAGCCACTGTTTAGCTCATGTGGAAAAACATTTAGCAGGAAGATTTCAATTAAAAGAAAAATGTACAAATATACATATGGGGACTTTACTACATAATAAAGGCTATTACAAAGCGATAGTGAGCAGATGAATCAGTGAAACTGAAGAGGGATTTAGGAATAAAAGGAAAGCTGACATTTGATAACCATACATTTTAAATCTGGGTGGGGACATTTAATTGATCATGCTTGGACAATCAGGCATTTATTTGGGAAAACTAATAATAAAACTGGAACTTTACTTCAGTCTTAACATACAAATGCAATCTAAATGATTTACTAATTTAAATCTAAGTATATGAAACCGAAAAGTAGAAGATAAAACCTGAATGATAGGTGTGAGCACGGCATGTTGGGAAAGCAATTTTGAAGTTGATGCAAAAACCAAAAGCCCATTTAGGGACATGATTCTTACTAACGTTTGCTTGCAAAAAACAGATACAAATGGAAATTGTTAACAGAAAGAGAGCTAATTTTAATAATAATTATATATTACTCACCTTTAGATGTACCATAAATTATGTAATCAAAATGTATCTCTAAATGTTCTTACATGGAAATCTCCTCAAAGTGTACGTTGAAACACAAAAACTTAAGTTGAAATCCTTGTATATTACATATACACACATATATATAATGTATATTTTATATGTACAATAACATTTTTGTAAATAATTTATAGACTGAATTATATGCATTCATATTCTGTTGCCCAGTTCTATAACATGAATGGTTATAAGGAAAAAAGTGATGTTGTAATGTGAAAGAAAATAATAAATAATAAAGATTCTGAGAGTATAATTAGTAATTTATACAGAATAATTCTTTTCTGAGTATATTAGTTGTAATTCTCTGTAGAAAGAAAAATATTTTCTAAAAATTTTCCATATTGTTCTTCTCTTCAATTACTTTCTCCTTGAATGTCCTCTTTCAGCTTCTTTGTTTGAAAATCCTGTCCTATATCTCTTTCCTTAATATTGTTTGTTGTGACGTTTCTTATAGGCACACAACTGAAAAGTTTTGCCTAAGGGATTTCACAACCTGTTAACTTTTTTGTAAACAGAAAATACTGGAAATGTTCATTCTCTATATGTAGCAAAAGGAAAACATTTAAAATTGAACTACAGGAAAAAAAGCATGCATATCAAAACTGCAGTAAAAATAAATGTTAAATTTTGAAAAACATTCTTAAAATTTTTCATGTAAATGATACAAAAAGAAAGCAAAAAGAACTAGCAAACAGAAAAATGGACAAATGACAAACAGGGAGTTTACAAGAATGGAGATGTAAATAACTTAAATATGTAAGAAAAAACTTCAACTTCATTATAAGACATGGAAAACAAAACTAAAATGTTTTGACCTTTCAGATTGGCAATGACAAAAATATTGGTAGAACATCATATTAAGAATGTAACATCTTTGTCTGATATGTGAATTGATTCAAATTCTTGGGAGTGATTTGACAATGTATGTCAAAGTAAAAATCCACAGAACTTTGATCCAGCAATTCTGCTTCCATGAATTTAATACACAGGTCTACAAAGAAGTATACGTAAGTGTTTTTCAGCATTGTTTGTAATAGCAAACATTTAGGAACAGTTTAAATTACCATCATTAAGTGCCAGTTAAATAAATAATGACGCAGCAGCCATTTAAAAGAATAAGGTACATAAGCTGCAGTGAAATCAACACTAAGGCATTCTAACAAATGAAAAAGCACGATACAAAAAGGTATATAGCAGGCTGCCACTTGTATTAAAAAGCAAATTTATTAGTTTGTGTACACGTAGAAAATCTCTTGGAAGACACAAAAGATTTATCTGTGGCTGTATTTTAAGATGAGAAATGGGTTGTAGGTAGGAGGGATTCTTAATTTTCATGGAAAAAAATGTAATGCTCAATGACCTGATTTATTCCAGTGTTTGCAGATAACACCTATTTAAAAGTATCTGTCATTATAAATGTAATGTTTCTTATGAAAATGATTTTATTATAGGTCATATGACATCCTGTTTTGTTATAGTTTTTTAATACTAGAGGACTAGCCAGAAAATGACACGATTAGGCACAAACTGGTAATCTACCAAATAACATATTTGGCATGGTAATGTTTCCTTAAATGAATTATATAAAATCATGATAATATTATTCTTTCAATATTTTTTGTACTCCAAATAACAAATACAATGCCCCCTTGAAAGCTAAAATGGAGAGAACTGATCATCCCTTTAAATAATGAAAACAAATCTGTTTAAGAAAGTTATCTAGGATCACGGCAAGGTGGCAGCATGACAGTTCAGAGGAAATCTCCTCCCCAAAACATATATTTATGAAAATATAATAAATACAACTCTTCCTAAAAGAGACACTGGCAGTACAACAGCCAGGATACATCTACATCTGTGAGAACTCAACATCACACGAAGGGGGTAAGATACAAGCCGTGGCAAGGTGGGTCCTGAATGTTCCCCCACCCCAGAATCCGGCAGGAAGAAAGGAGTTGGAACGGGAAGGGAGTGAAAGCCCAGGACTGCTAAACAACCAGCTCTAGAAATCCGCACCCGGAGCGCAGACACAAGGTGTACGGGGTGCTGGATATTAGAGGAATGGCAAAGCAAAATCTGTGGGCAGGTCCCTGCAACTGGAGCCCCTTAGACAAAAGAAAAGCGAGTGCTTTCTGCAAGTCTTAAAGAGACATGGACCCCATAGCTGGATGAAGTCGTCCCGGCACACTTAGCCAGCAGCTGGGAATCCTGGGGAACCTTAGGCGCCCTAAACTCTGGGAAGCAGTGCAGCTCTGAAGCCCCTCATGGCACTAAGCAGCATGCCAGTCATTCCTCCAACTGACGCAGACCCCGACACACCAGCCCAGTAGCGGGAGAGTGGTAGCGCTTGCTGGGGGAAGCGGCGCCGGAAGGGACCGGGAGCAGATCGCGTGCACAAATGGTGCCAGAGGAGACCAGGAGAGGCAGCAGTGGTGACCGAACAGCCCGGGTGCGGTTCGCACACACTGGCGGCAGTGGAGCCAGAGGAGCCCTGTAGAGGCCTGCACGAGAGAGCCATGCGCGCACCTGCAGCAGAGCCAGAGGGAGCAGGCGCATTCTCAGCAACCAACCGGAATGCCAGCCCAACGCATAGACGCCTGGGCTAGACCCAAAGGCTGTTGCTGGTATACAGCTACCCAGCAGGGACGCCGCTATCACGGAGGTGCGCACCTGGCATGCCTGCCACTCCCTGCAGGGCTCTGCGCTGCTCTGATGGAGACCACGCCCACAGCACCTTAGGGGACTAACCCGGGGGCTGCTCCAGGAGTGGGGGTACCCGACACAAGCAGTGGAGAAGGGCAAGGCATCCAGCAAGCAGGAAAGGACTTTCTTCTCCCAGTTGACACACCCACAACCTGCCTACAGCCACTGCTATCACCATGAAAGGCAAAAAAATTTAGTCCAGTCCAAGACAGTTCAGAAAACACCTGAGAGAGGTTCTGCAGAAATGGATCTAACCACTCTCCCTGAAAAAGAATACAAAATAAAAATTGTAAACATGCTGACAGAGCTGCAGAGAAATATGCAAGAGCTAAGGGATGAAGTCCGGAGGGAGATTACAGACATCCAGAGGGAGATTACAGAAGTGAAACAAACTCTGGAAGGATTTATAAGCAGAATGGATAGGATTCAAGAGGCCATTGATGGAATAGAAACCAGAGAACAGGAATACATAGAAGCTGAAGCAGAGAGAGATAAAAGGATCTCCAGGAATGAATCAATATTAAGAGAACTGTGTGACCAATCCAAAAGGAACAATATCTGCATTGTAGGGGTACCAGAAGAAGAAGAGAGAGAAGAAGGGATAGAAAGTGTCTTTGAAGAAATAATTGCTGAGAACTTCCCCAAACTGGGGGAGGAAATAGTTGCTCAAACTACGGAGACACAGAACTCCCGAGAGATGGGACCCAAAGAGGACAACACCAAGACACATAATAATTAAAATGGCAAAGATCAAGGACAAGGACAGAGTATTAAAGGCAGCCAGAGAGAGAAAAAAGGTCACCTACAAAGGAAAACCCATCAGGCTATCATCAGACTTCTCAACAGAAACCTTACAGGCCAGAAGAGAATGGCATGATATACTTAATGCAATGAAACAGAAGGGCCTTGAACCAAGGATACTGTATCCAGCACGATTATCATTTAAATATGAAGGAGGGATTAAACAGTTCCCAGACAAGCAAAAGTTGAGGGAATTTGCCTCCCACAAACCACTTCTACAGGGTATCTTAGAGGGACTGCTCTAGATGGAGCACTCCTAAAAAGAGCACAGAACAAAACACACAACATATGAAGAATGGAGGAGGAGGAATGAGAAGGGAGAGAAATAATCATCAGACTCTGTTTACAATAGCTCAATAAGTGAGTTAAGTTATACAGTAAGGTAGTAAACAAGCTAACCTTGAACCTTTGGTAACCACGAATCAAAAGCCTGCAATGGCAATAAGTACATATCTTCAATAATCACCCTCAGTCCAGGCAATAAGTACGTATCTTCAATAATCATCATCAATGTAAATGGACTAAATGCACCAATCAAAAGACACAGAGTAATGGAATGGATAAAAAAGAAGACCCATCTATATGTTGCTTACAAGAGACTCACCTCAAACCAAAGACATGCACAGATTAAAAGTCAAGGGATTGAAAACGATATTTCATGCAAACAACAGGAAGAAAAAAGCAGGTGTTGCAATACTAGTATCAGACAAAATAGACTTCAAAATAAAAAAAGTAACAAGAGATAAAGAAGGACACTACATAATGATAAAGGGTTCAGTCCAACAAGAGGATATAACCATTATAAACACATATGCACCCAATACAGGAGCACCAATATATGTGAAACAAATACTAACAGAATTAAAGGAGGAAATAGAATTCAATTCATTCTAGGAGACTTCAACACAAAACTCACTCCAAAGGACAGATCCACCAGACAGGAAATAAGTAAGGACACAGAGGCCCTGAACAACACACTAGAACAGATGGACCTAATAGACATCTATAGAACTCTACATCCAAAAGCAACAGGATACACATTCCTCTCAACTGCACATGGAACATTCTCCAGAATAGACCATATACTAAGCCACAAAAAGAGCCTCAGTAAATTCCAAAAGATTGAAATCCTACCAACCAATTTTTCAGACCACAAAGGCATAAAACTAGAAATAAATTGTACAAAGAAAGCAAAAAGGTTCACAAACACATGGTGGCTTAAAAACACGCTTCTAAATAGTCAATGGATCAATGACCAAATTAAAATGGAGATCCAGCAATATATGGAAACAAATGACAACAACAACACAAAGCCCCAACTTCTGTGGGATGCAGCAAAAGAAGTCTTAAGAGGAAAGTATATAGCAATGCAGGCATAGTTAAAGAAGGAAATGAATAGTCTAAAGTCACAAATAACGAAATTGGAAGAAGAGGAACAAATGAGGCCTAAGGTCAGCAGAAGGAGGGACATAATAAAGATCAGAAAAGAAAGAAGTAAAATTGAGAAGAATAAAACAATAGAAAAAATCAATGAAACCAAGTGCTGGTTCTTTGAGAAAATAAACAAAATAGATAAGCCTCTAGCCAGACTTATTAAGAGAAAAAGAGAGTCAACACACATCAACAGAATCAGAAATGAGAAATGAAAAATCATGACGGACCCCACAGAAATACAAAGAATTATTAGAGAATACTATGAAAACCTATATGCTAACAAACTGCAAAACCTAGGAGAAATGGACAACTTCCTAGAAAAATACAACCTTCCAAAACTGACCCAGAAAGAAACAGAAAATTTAAACAGACCAATTACCAGCAATGAAATTGAATTCAGTAATCAAAAAACTATTCAAGAACAAAACCCCCGGGCCCAATGGATTTACCTCAGAATTTTATCAGTCATACAGAGAAGACATAATACCCATTCTCCTTAAAGTTTTCCAAAAAATGGAAGAGGACGGGATGCTCCCAAACTCATTCTATGAAGCCAACATCACCCTAATACGAAAACCAGGCAAAGACCCCACCAAAAAAGAAAACTACAGACCAATATCCCTGATGAATGTAGATGCAAAAATACTCGACAAAATATTAGCAAACCGAATTCAAAACTACATCAAGAGGATCATACACTATGACCAAGTGGGATTAATCCCAGGGATGCAAGGATGGTACAACATTAGAAAATCCATCAACATCATCTACCACATCAACAAAAAGGACAAAAACCACATAATCACCCCATAGATGCTGAAAAAGCATTCAACAAAATTCAACATCCATTCATGATAAAAACTCTCAACAAAATGGGCCTAGAGGGCAAGTCCCTCAACATAATAAAGGCCATATATTATAAACCCACAGCAAACATCATACTGAACAGAAAGAAGCTGAAAGCTTTTCCTCTGAGATCGGGAACAAGACAGGGATGCCCACTCTCCCCACTCTATTCAACATAGTGCTGGAGGTCCAAGTCACAGCAATCAGACAAAACAAATACAAGGAATCTAGATGGTTAAAGAGGAAGTCAAACTGTCACTATTTGCAGATGACATGATATTGTACATTAAAAAGCCTAAAGACTCCATTGCAAAACTACTAGAACTAATATTGGAATTCAGCAAAGTTACAGGATACAAAATTACCACCCAGGAATCTATAGCTTTCCTATACACTAACAATGAACTAATAGAAAGAGAAATCAGGAAAACAATTCCATTCACAATAGCATCAAAAAGAATAAAATACCTAGGAATAAACCTAACCGAGGAAGTGAAAGACCTATACCCTGAAAACCACAAGACACTCTTAAGAGAAATTAAAGAGGACACTAACAAATGGAAACCCATCCCATGCTCCTGGCTAGGAAGAATTAATATCCTCAAAATGGCCATCTTGCCCAAAGCAATATACAGATTTTATGCAATCTCTATCAAATTACCCACAGCATTCTTCAATGAACTGGAACAAATAGTTCAAAAATTCATATGGAATCGCCAAAGACTCCAAATAGCCAAAGATATCCTGAGAAGGAAGAATAAAGTTGGGGGGGTATCTCGCTCCCCACCTTCAAGCTCTAGTACAAAGCCGCAGTAATCAAGACAATTTGGTACTGTCACAAGAACAGAGCCACAGACCAGTGGAACATAATAGAGACTCCAGACAGTAACCCAAACATATATTGCCAATTAATATACGATAAAGGGGCCATGGACATACAATGGGGAAATGACAGTCTCTTCAACAGATGGTGCTGGCAAAACTGGACAGCTACATGCAGGAGAATGAAACTGGATCACTGTCTAACCCCATACACAAAAGTAAATTTGAAATGGATCAAAGACCTGAATGTAAGTCATGAAACCATAAAACTCTTAGAAAAAAATATAGGCAAAAATCTCATGGACATAAACATGAGTGACTTCTTCATGAACATATCTCCCTGGGCAAGGGAAACAAAAGCAAAAATGAACAAGTGGGACTATATCAAGCTAAAAAGCTTCTGTACAGCAAAGGACACTATCAATAGAACAAAAAGGTATCCTACCATATGGGAGAATATATTCCTAAATGATAGATCCGATAAAGGATTGACATCCAAAATATATAAAGAGCTCACATGCCTCAACAAACAAAAGGCAAATAATCCAATTAAAAAATGGGCAGAGGATCTGAATAGACAGTTCTCTAAAGAAGAAATCCAGATGGCCAACAGGCACATGAAAAGATGCTGCACATCGCTTGTCATCAGAGAAATGAAAATCAAAACCACAATGAGATATCACCTCACACCAGTAAAGATCGCCATCATCGAAAAGACAAACAACATCAAATGTTGGCAAGATTGTGGAGAAAGGGGAACCCTCCTACATTACTGTTGGGAATGTAAATTAGTTTAACCATTGTGAAAAGCAGTATGGAGGTTCCTCAGAATGCTCAAAATAGAAATACCATTTGACCCAGGAATTCCACTTATAGGAATTTACCCTAAGAATGCAGCACTCGAGTTTGAAAAAGACAGATGCACCCCTATGTTTATCGCTGCACTATTTACAATAGCCAAGATATGGAAGCAACCTAAATGTCCATCAGTAGATGAATGGATAAAGAAGATGTGGTACATATACGCAATGGAATATTACTCAGCCATAAGAAAAAAATCTTATCCTACCATTTTCAACAACATGGATGGAGCTAGAGGGTATTATGCTCAGTGAAATAAGCCAGGTGGAGAAAGACAAGTACCAAATGATTTCACTCATATGTGGAGTATCAGAACAAAGGAAAACTGAAGGAACAAAACAGCAGCAGAATCACCGAACCCAAGAATGGACTAACAGTTACCAAAGGGAAAGGGACTGCAGAGGATGGGTATGAAGGGAAGGATAAGGGCAGGGAAAAAGAAAGAGAGCATTATGATTAGCATATATAGTGCGTGGGGGGGCACGACAAGGGCTGTGCAACACAGAGAAGACAAGTAGTGATTTTACAGCATCTTACTATGCAGATGGACAGTGACTGTGAAGGGGTATGTTGGGGGGGGACTTTGTGAAGGGGGAGCCTGGTAAACATAATGTTCTTCATGTAATTGTAGATTAATGATACAAAAATAAGAAAAAATAATATTATCTATGAAAACTGTACCTATCAATTCATTCCATTTATCTCATTCTTTTATTTTATAATAAGCCAAATAACCAGTCTCCAAGATTCTTAACATTTGATTAAAAAGAAGGGAATATCCTACCATAGATCTTTTGTGTGGAAGCACTGATGGTATAACCAAAATAAGAAATATATGTAGGTTATAAAAACATAATAATGTAAATTGATTAGTTTTTGCCAACATTTTCATTTGTTTATACTTAAAAACACAATTTCTCTGAAGTTTCTTATAGGATTGATTTCATGAAAATATAATTAAATAAACATATATTCTACGTACTATTCTAATGAAAGATTCTGTGTATATCTTTGACATTTCTACTCTATATTTTATCCCAAAGTAACAGACCTTGGTTTATCTTGTTAGTGCCTCTGTAATTGCTTTTTGAATAGGATAGCTTCTTAATTCCAGCCCATGTGATAGCAAACTATTAAGTTGCCAATGTGTGGAACCAAAATGACTGAATCCTTCATATCATTGGCCTTTAATACATTCATATTGAGCCCACTCAGTGTCCAGTTCCCTGATAACCAAGAAACCCACAAAACTAATCAGCACAATATACCACATCAGCCAAGATTTGGGCTTAAAGTCTATAAGGAGAATTGTACTTGGAAGGGCATATGAAAACCTTTCCTCTTTGGTGAACCTAAGGGCTTTCTAGTTACAGATTCATCATCATAAGAGAGTATATTGTCCATTCCATTTCTCTTCATTTTTTTGAATCAGATTATGAAATCTATATTTACAACAATTTTTTTGAAAAGGAAATATTGTTCAAATTTTAGTCATTTTTTTCTTTAGGTTTTAAATACCTTTTAAAAACAAAACTATCCACATTATAATTATCAAGATTATAAGCAGTTTAATGATTTTTACAAAACTATATGTGGTAGTATTTTTTAAAGGCATATGATTTAAAGATGTTTCACTATAATGTGATTTCTTAACCATTGTGTCAAATATTTGGGTAGTTTACAATGAGGTCTGTTTCCACTCTATATTCCTTCTATAAGAATATGCACTTACTACTTTAAACAAAGGTCTTACAGTATACATTGGATTTCTTTTGAACTTTACAGGATATTTATTTGGGTTTATGAATGAGTTTTGAGGAAAAATTTAGAAAGGCGCTTTATTAGTAAATTGAAATTTGAATTGAGTTTTTTAAGGCCTGATTCCTTTAGAAGACATTTTTATTCAAAAAGGAAAGGGATGTCGTAGGTCTGTAATTTGAGGGTGGCGAGGGGTATATTAGGATCACTTGGGAAATGGTTTCAAACCTAATACACTTTAAAAATCACCTAGATAGAGGGTATTATGCTCAGTGAAATAAGCCAGGTGGAGAAAGACAAGTACCACATAATTTCACTCATATGTGGACTATAAGAACAAAGAAAAACTGAAGGAACAAAACAGCAGCACAATCATAGAACCCAAGAATGGACTAACAGTTACCAAAGGGAAAGGGACTGGGGAGGATGGGTGGGAAGGGAGGTATAAGGGCAGGGAAAAAGAAAGGGGGCATTATGATTAGCATATATAATGGGGGGGGCATGGGGAGGGCTGTACAACACAGAGAAGACAAGTAGTGATTCTACAGCATCTTACTACGCTGATGGATGGACAGTGACTGTAATGGGGATTGTTGGGGGGACGTGGTGAAGGGGGGAGCCTAGTAAACATAATGTTCTGCATGTAATTATAGATTAATGATAACAAACAAAAAAAATCACCTAGATAAGTAGTTCTCCAAGTGTGGTCCTGGACCAGCTGCATCAGTATCGTCTGGGCTGATAGACGTGAAGCCATGTTTGGTGTAGTTCCAAATGTCTTTTATACACTTAACATCCGTCCTTGAGAATCATTGTACTTAACCACTGGGGTACAGAATTTTTGTACAGGAAGGAACTTCGGAAATAAGTTTTTTCAAACTTTCATACATGTATATTTAGCACATACCTGTCTGTATGTGTTTTGTGTGTGACTGAAACTTCATGAAATAGTTGCATAGTTTTTTTCAGCTTTAATGTGATTATATTTTGTAATTTTTCACTGTCACAAGAACAAACTGGACCATATTATTTAGTAATGTATTTAGCAAATTTAACTTTCTGTCAAATATTGGAGTGTTTAAGAAGGCAGAGAAATGGCTACATTCATTTTGGAAATATTACCATTAAATGCTGAGCTAATATTTGGAAAATGCTTGTAGGAACATTGTATGTCCTATTAGTCATTCTTTTAAAATTTTCAGTCAAGTGCTTTTAAATAGTATTTTAACAAAAGTTAAAGAAACTAAAAACTTTCTTTAAACTCATACTCTAAGAATATTTATTTAATTAAAAAATATCTTTATCGACTTTATCCAATTTAAAAATCTACACAAAATGTCCCTTTTAGATTTGGCTAAAGTGTTCAATTTTACTTCTATTTTATTTTTTCAATTGTGTTTATATTGTTTTATGTTGGAGGTTTATATACTCTTAAAAGATTTGAAGTTTTCACAAAAAAGAATTACAAACTTGATTATATTGAAGATTTTTGGAATCATTATCTTAGTTGCTTATAATATATAAATATCATATGTTTCTACATATGAATAAATATGCACAACAGTAAAGATATTTAATTCCTTTACCTGAAAGAATTTTCCCCAACTGACTTCTGATGACAGTGGTAAGCCCTTATCCAGGAAGGAATAATAAGATACATTTAAACAGGTGATGACTTTATTGAGAAATGATGAAGTAGATATTTCTGGGTTATTGATGCTATTTGTTTTGTGATACATATGGAAAATCCTTAACCTAAAATGCTTGTGCAGTATTTTTGCTGCAGATTTCATTATGGTGGAAAAAATTGACCCCTCATTGCAGTAGCTAAATTCCAGAAAGTTATTGACTGATAAATTTACCATGGTAAAATCACATTTTTTAAGAGGAGAAGGAAATCATCTGTTAATAATTTTAGTGGTTCTCTGAATGTAACTGTACAATATAAACCAATTAGTTTGCAAGTAACATGTTACAGTAATATTTCAGCTGTACAGGAAAGTTACATTAACTATAGTTGGAATCTAGTATATGAGGTCATTCTTGGGGAAAATTGCTGTATGAATTCCTTTGAGTTTATAAGATCCTTGGAAAATAAACTTATTTCTGATAATTACTATATCAACACTTACTAATATATGGTATTTTGTGACTGACTTCTTTCACTTAATGTTTTCCAGGTTGATCCAGGTTGCAGCTTGTATTAATAGTTCATTACCTTTTATGACTGAATAATATTCCATTGCAGGGATGTGTCACTTTTTTTTAGAATTGATGTATTTTCTGTACTTTAGACATAACAATAAACAAAATTTAAGAATATTTGTTAGTAAAATGTGTGAAAATTTGAAATCTAAACTCTGGCAGAAAAATCTAAGTTTTGCTATACCACTATATTTTCAGTTATCCACTGGTCCTCAGGAATATCTTGTAATTTAGATTCTATATCAGAAAATGGAACAAACTTAATGAGGTAGAATTTAAACAAATCATTGTAAGAACAGGGGAGATAGAGAGTAGATTTGTTTTTGCTGTACTCTCTACTAGACAGTGCTACTAAGAAGTTTTTTTTAATTCTTATTTAGGACTCCATTTTAAAATAAGCAATATAATATAATTCATATGTTTAATGATGGTTCTTTGATAATGCTTGTTTTTATAACTTCAGACGAAAATGTTCTGTGGGTTCCTATAGCTTCTGTATGGATGGGATGTGGGTCAGTTTCATAAATAATAGACAATCTGAGTAGGTAGAAGCTGGAGATAGAATTTCAGCTGCAACAGCATTTGAAATTATTAGGCAAGAGTTTGAAAAATAGTAACTGAACAGTTGGATTCCTGTTTCTACAAAGATTTTGTCTGTTAGACAGAAATTTCATATTTTCAGTGTATACTGTATATTGCATACCAGTGTAAAATTTGACCTATTGGTAAAATATACCAATTAGTCCCTTTGGGTAAAATTGCATATTTCCAGAATCTTTTGCTTGGCATTAGTGCATCACCATGCAATAGGTGTTTCCAAGGGGTGGAGAAAAGTAGTCCATCTCCATATCAGTAGGTAATTACAAGGGCATTTGAGAGTGAGGGCTTTGGATTGGGGAGGTTGGGTGGGGCCTCCTCTTCTGCAGCGAGGTCGGGAGAGACTCGGGAGAGCAGAAGTGGACTGCTTGTAAGAAATAAATGGGTTTCTCCCACTTTATTTCCCCCTTTTGATTTCAGTTTCCAAGGTATTTTGCCCTGGGATTTCCCCCTCCCTGTCCGCCCTGCCCCTCTCCCCCCTGGAGTTACAGTCCCCTTGACCATTTCCTAAAAGCTGCTAATGTCATTGGGAAAATGCAATGGATATAGATAGTTATTTCTTTAATTTACTGTGGATTTGAGGCTTTCATGACAATTTGAGAGTAAAAGACTCCTTTTATTTTATCCTCTTGGAAATGGAATCTTACTGTGAAATAGCCATTACATTTGCTTTTCTAGATTAAGTTCCAGTTTCCTTATCTTTTACACATTGATTCTATTTTCCATCTCTTAATCACTGTTTTTTGCGTTTTGTTGGGGGAGAGGTGTTGTGTATTTTTCTCAGTTCTTTTCCCTGCTGCGACAAAGAATTGAAGAGCAGAGACACAGTAGTAAAGCAGAGTAAAAGTTTTATTTAAAGTTACTTACAGAGAAAGTGCAGGTGACCTCAGAGAGAGAGGAGTACCCTGAAAGGTTGGAAACATTAAAGTTTCGCACTGAGAAAGTGTGGGCGATCTCAGGGAGAGGAGCGCCAGGAAGTATCACTTTTTAAAATCTATCAATTCATCAGTTGATATATGTTTGAATTGTTTCTATATTTTTGAGTAATGCTCATACTTTTGTGAGGATGCTTTTTACATTTCTCTTGAGTATGTACCAAGGAATGGAATTGCTGGGTCACATGTTTAACCATGCTAACCATATGAAACTGTGTTAAACCTGTCAAAGAACTACCAGTTCTGTTTCCCAAAGCAGCTGCACCATTTTATACTCCCACCAGTAGTATATGAAGGTTTCAGTGTCTCCACATATTTACTAATACTTGTTTTTGTAGTAGTAGCTGTGAAAGTAACTGGTTGTAGTTTTAATTTTCATATCTTTAATGACTAATAGAGAATCTCTTTATGTCCTTATTGGCCAACCAAACATCTTCTGAGAAGTATCCACATCCTTTTGATCATTTTTCAGTTGGGTTATTTGTCTTTATTATTGACATTTTCTATATTATGGGTGAAAATTTCACACCAAATACATAATTTGCAAATATTCCATTTTGTGGGTTATTTTTAAATTTTCTTCATAGTATCTTTTGAACTACAAACTTTTTAAATTTTGATGAAGTTCAATTTAATCTCTTATTGTTGCTTATTTTATTTAGCTCATATCTGTGAAACCATTGCCTAAATCACAGTCATCAATATCTATTTCAGTGTTTTCTTTTCTTATTTTTAGGTTTACCTTTTACATTTAGGTGTATGGTAAAATCTGAATTAATTTTTTTTGTACAGGATTTTGTACAATGCTATAACTTTTTCTTTCAATAATCAAACCTATTATAAAGAATTTAAAAAGAGAAGACTACAAAGGCGATTCAAGATGGCAGCATGACAGGGAAGACAGAGAACTCCTCCCAAAACCACATACATTATGAAAATATAGTTAGCACAACTAATCCTAAAAGGGCAACAGGAAAGAAGGCTGCACTAGACTACATACACCTGGAGAACAGAGCAGACCTCACAAAACAGGTAACGTACCAAAGCCTTGATCTGGCAGGACCCAAGCCCTTGTCACACCCCAGCTCACCAGCAGGAGGAAGAGAAATGGAGAGGGAAGAGGATGGAAGCCTTGGACTGCTGAACACCCAGCTCTGTTAATCTGCTTAGGGAGCAAAAACCTACATTGTATGGTGCTCTGGAGATTAGTGGGGTTGGAAAGCTAAGACAGGTGAATACTTGGAAAGACTGAGATTCCAGCCATTTGTAGAGGACAGGGATCCACATCCAGCTGCTCTGGGACAAAGGGAATGTGGGTGGTCTGAAAGTCTTTCTAGCAGTGGGAGGGCTGCTGAAGGGTCAGGGTTTGCATGGAGGTTGCTGCTTGGGAGAAGGGAGAGGTGGACAAGGTTGTCTGGGCACACTCTGCCCAGCAGGTTGGGAACTTTGAGGAGCTTCGCATGCTCCACCTCCTGGATGGCAGCCTGCTGCAACTTCCTCCTGACCTGCTGGAACCAGCTCCCAAACCGGCAGTCCCTACCCTGGTGTCAGGCCAGCCAGCTACAGATGCAAAGCACAGGGGCTTAAACCTGTGTGCTGGCCCACTGGTTCTGACAGTGGGAACAGGCACTGCAGCTGGAGAGCAGGAAATAGCTCTTTCCTCCCTCCAGGCACCAGCACCACTCCCCTGTGACCACCAATATCACTACAGCAACTGAGAAGCTACAGAGACTAGAGCTTCTGGGCACTAGAGGGTGCCAGATACAAACATAAAACATCAAAGGAACATGGTTCAAACAAGTGTTGCAAACACCAGAAAAAGGACCAAAAGAAACTGAACTCACCAATCTTCCTGAAAGAGAGTTCAAGATAAAAATCATAAACATGCTCATGGAGGTACAGAAAAATATTCAAGAACTCAGGGACGAATTTAGAATGGATATTCAATCATTCAGAAATTCCATATCTGAAATGAAACATACAATGGAGGGATTTTAAAGCAGATTAGATGTATGAGAGGAGGCAGTAAATGAAATAGAAATTAGAGAAGAAGAATACAAAGAAGCTGAGGAACAGAGAGGAAAACGAATCTCTAAAAATGAAAGAATATTGACAAATGTGTGACAAATAAAAATGGAATAATATTTGCATTATGGGGTACCAGAAGAAGAAGAGAGCGTAAAAGGGATAGAAAATGTCTTTGAGGATGTAATTACTGAAAACTTCCCCATTCTGGGGAAGGAGATAACCTCTCAAGACATGGAGATACACAGATCTCCCAACACAAGGGACCCAAAGAAGACAACAGCAAGACATACAATAATTAAAACGGCAAAGATCAAAGATGAAGACAAACTATTAAAAGCAGCCAGAGAGAGAAATAAGATCACATAAAAAGGAAAGCCCATCAGGCTATCATCAGACTTCTCAACAGAAACATTACAGGTCAGAAGGGAGTGGCATGATGTATTTAATAGAATGAAGCAGAAGGACCTCAAACCAAGAATACTCTACACGGCAAGATTATCATTTAAATTTGAGTGAGGGATTAAATAATTTCCAGATAAGCAAAATTTGAGAGAATTTACCTCCCCAAAACCACCTCCAAAGTGAATTTTGGAGGGACTGCTATAGATGAAAGTATTCCTAAGGCTGAATAGCTGTCACAGGGGAAATAAAACCATAGCAAAGTAAAACATTACTAAGCATATGCAAAATTAAATCAACTACTCCCAAAGTCAATCAAGGGATAGACAAATCAAGGGGTACACAATATGATACCTAATATATAAATTATGGAGGAAGAGGAAAAAGAAAAAAAAAGAATGTTTATATTGTGTTTGTGATAGCATACTAAGTAAGTTAAATTAGGCTGTTAAGTAGTAAGGAAATTACCCTTGAACCTTTGGTAACCACGAACCTAAAGCCTGAAAAGCCAGTAAATACATACCTATATATAATTACCCTAAGGCAAATGGTCTGAATGCAACAATCAAAAGACATAGAGTCATTGAATGGATAAAAAAAACAATACCCTACTATAAGCTGCCCACAAGAGACTCACTTCAAATGCAAAGACATACACAGACTAAAAGTGATGGAAAAAGATATTTCATGCAACTAATAGGGAGAAAAAGGCAGGAGTTGCAGTACTTTTATAAGACAAAATAGACTTCAAAGCAAAGAAAGTAACAAGAGACAAAGAAGGACATTACATAATGATAAAAGGGTCAGTCCAACAAGAGGATATAATTATTATGAATATCTATGAACCCAATACAGGATCACATACATATGTGAAACAAATACAAAATTAATAGGGGAAATAGAAGGCAGTGCAATCATTTTAGAAGACGTCAATACTCCAGTCACTCCAAAGGACAGATCAACCAGACAGAAAATGAGTTAGGAGACAGAGGCAATGAACAGTGTCTTGAAACAGATGGACCTAACAGACATCTACAGAACACTCCATCCAAAAGCAACAGGATACACATTCTTCTCAAGAGCAAATGGAACATTTTCAAGAATAGATCATATACTAGGCCACAAAAAGAGCCTTGGTAAATTCAAAAAGATTGAAATTGTACCAACCAGCTTCTCAGATCACAAAGTTATGAACCTAGAAATAAATTATCAAAGAAAACAAAAGAGCACACAAACACATCAAGGCCTAATACTCCTAAATAATCAATGGATCAATGACCAAATAAAAACATAAATCAAACAATATATGAAGACAAATGACAACAATAATTCAACACTGCAAAATCTGTGGGATGCAGCAAAGGGCGTGCCAAGAGGAAAGTATATTGCAATACAGGCCCAATTGAGGAAAGAAGAACAATCCCAAATGAACAGTCTAACTCACAATTAACCAAACTAGAAAAAGAAGAACAAATGTGGCCCAAAGTCTTTAGAAGGAGGGCCATAATAAAGATTAGAACATAAATAAGTAAAATCAAGAAGAATAAAATAAAAGAATCAATAAAAGCAGGAGCTGGTTTTTTGAGAAAATAAATAAAATAAATAAACCCCTATCCAGAATTATTAAGAAAAGAAGAGAGTCAACACACATAAACAGAATCAGAAATGAGAAAGGAAAAATCACTACGGACACCACAGAAATACAAAGAATTATGAGAGAATAGTATGAAAAACTGTATGCTAACTAACCAGATAACCTAGAAGAAATAGACAACTTTCTAGAAAAATACATTCCAAGGGTGACCCAGGAAGAAACAGAAAACCTGAATAGACCAATTACCAGCAAGGTAATTGAATTGGTAATTAGAAAACTACCTAAGAACAAAATGCCTGGACCAGATGGCTTCACTGCTGAATTTTATCAAACATTTTGTGAAGACCTAATACCCATTGTCCTTAAAGTTTTCCAAAAAGTAGAAGAGGAGGGAATACTCCCAAACTCATTCTGTGAAGCCAACATTACACTAATATCAAAACCAGGCAAAGACCCCACCAAAAAAGAATATTATAGACCAATATCCCTGACGAACATAGATGCAAAAACACTCAACAAAATATTAGCAAACTGAATTCAAAGATACATCAAAAAGATCATCCATCATGATCAAGTAGGATTTATTCCGGTGATGCAAGGATGGTACAGTATTAGAAAATCCATCAACATCATCCACCACATCAACAAAAAAGAAGGACAAAAACCACATAATCATCTCCACAGATGCTGAAAAATCATTTCACAAAATTCAACATCCATTCATGATAAAAACTCTCAACAAAATAGGTATAGAGAGCAAGTACCTCAACATAATAAAGGCTATATATGACAAACGCACAGCCAACATCAAACCTAACAGCAATAATCTGAAAGCTTTTCCTTTAAGATCAGGAACAAGACAAGGATGCCCACTCTCCCCACTTTTATTCAACATAGTAGTGGAGGTCCTAGCCACAGCAGTCAGACAGCACATTGAAATAAAAGGCATGCAGATTGGTAAGAAAGAAGTTAAACTTTCCCTGTTGATGACATCTTATTGTACAGAAAAAAACTGGAAGAATCCACTCCAAAACTACTATATCTAATACCTCAATTCAGCAAAGTTGCAGGATACAAAATTAATACTCAGAAATCTGTTGCATTACTATACACTAACAATGAACTAGCAGAGAGAGACATCAGGAAAACAATTCCATTCACAGTTGCATCAAAAATAATAAAATACCTAGGAATAAACCTAACCAAAGAAGTGAAAGACCTCTGAAAACTACAAAATGCTCATGAGAGAAATTAAAGAAGATACCGGTAAATGGAAACACATCCTGTGCTCATGGATGGGAAGAATTAATATTGTCAAAGTGGCTATTCTGCCTAAAGCAATCTACAGATTCAATGCAATCCCTATCAAAATACCAACAGCATTCTTCAAAGAACTAGAGAAAATCATTCTAAAATTCATAGGGAACCACAAAATACCCCAAACTGCCAAAGCAATCCTGAGAAGGAAGAATAACGATGGGGGGATTATGCTCCCCAACTTCAAGCTCTACTACAAAGCCACAGTAATCAAGACAATTTGGTACTGGCACAAGAACAGACCCATAGACCAATGAAATAGACTAAAGAGCCCAGATATAAACCCAAGCATATATGCTCAATTAATATATGATAAAGGAGCCATGGATATACAACAGGGGAATGACAGTCTCTTCAACAACTGGTGTTAGCAAAAACTGGACAGGTACATGCAAGAGATTGAAATTGGATTATTGTCTAACCCCATGCACAAAGATAAACTCAGAATGGATCAAAGACCTGAATGTAAGTCATGAAACCATAAAACTCTTAGAAAGAAAACAAGGCAAAAATCTCTTGAATATAAACATGAGCAACTTTTTCTGGAACACATCTCCTCAGGCAAGGGAAACTAAAGCAAAAATGAACAGAGGGGGACTACATCATGCTAAAATGCTTCTGTACAGCAAAGGACACCATCAGCAGAATGAAAAGGCATCCTACAGTATGGGAGAATATATTTGTAAGTGATGTATCTGACAAGGGCTTAACTCCCAAAATATATAAAGAACTCACATGCCTCAACACTCAAAAAGCAAATAACCCTATTAAAAAGTGGGCAGAGGATATGAACATACACTTCTCCAAAGAAGAAATTCTGATGGCCAACAGGCACATGAACATGAAAAGATGCTTCACATCACTAATTGTCAGGGAAATGCAAATTAAAACAACAATGAGATATCACCTCATACCAGTTAGGATGGCCAACATCCAAAAGACTAGGAACAACAAATGCTGGCGAGGATGTGGAGAAAGGGGAACCCTCCTACACTGCTGGTAGGAATATAAACTAGTTCAACCATTGTGGAAAGCAGTGTGGAGATTCCTCAAAAAACTAAAAATAGACATAACATTTGACCCAGAAATTCCACTCCTAGGAATTTACCCTAAGAATGGAGGATCCCAGTTTCAAACAGACACATGCACCCCTATGTTTATCGTGCACAATTTACAATAGCCAAGAAATGGAAGCAAACTAAGTGTCCAACAGTAGATGAATGGATAAAGAAGATGTGGTACATATACACAATGGAATATTATTCAGTCATAAGAAAACACATCCTACCATTTGCAACAAACATGGGTGGTGCTAGAGGGTATTATGCTCAGTGAAATAAGCCAAGCAGAGAAAGACAAGTATCAGATGATTTCACTCATATGTGGAGCATAAGAATAAAACAAAAACTGAAGGAGCCAAACAGCAGCAGACTCACAGAACCAAAGAATGGACTAACAGATACCAAAGGGAAAGGGACTGGGTAGGGCGGGTGGGAAGGGAGGGAGAAGGGGAATAAGGGGCATTACAGTTAGCCCACATAACATTGTGGGGGGTATGGGAAAGGCACTATAACACAGAGAAGACAAGTAATGACTGTAGCATCTTAGTATGCTGATGGACAGTGATTGGAAAGGGGGTATGTGGTGGGGACTTGATAATGGGGGGAATCTAGTAACCATAATGTTGCTCATGTGATTGTATATTAATGATACCAGCAAAAAAAAAGACTAAAAACAAATATTTAAAAAATAATAAATTAATTTTTAAAAAGACTAGTATCTGATTTATCCAAATATTTACCATTTTTGTTATTCAAGTTTCCTTCTGCTATTTTATTTACCTTACATATGAAAACTTCCCTCATGAATTCCTTTTCATCAAATCTTGTGGCAATAAGTTCCCTTTGTATTCCTTTATGGTTGGTTGTTTTTATTTCTCCCTCATTGTGAAGGAGATCTTATATGGATATAGAATTCTGAGTTGATTGGTGTTTTATTCAGCACTTAAAAAGTACTGTTCCTTCTTTTCTCCCTGATTTTCTGATGAGAAATCAGTAATCATAATTATTATTCTCCAATTAATGTGTTATTTTTCTTGGGCTGCTTTCAGGATTTTTAATTATCTTTTTAGTTCCCAACAATTTGTTCAGGCAAGCTGCTGAATGTGATACCAGTTTTGCAAATCATACTTCTGACTACATTAATATCCAAAATACATAACTCATTCAAACAACTCATCAACAAAAGAGACAATGGTTTTCAAAATGAGCAGAGGATTTGAAAAGACATTTTTCCTAAGAAAACGTAAAGATAGACAACAAGCACGTGAAAAGGTTTTCAGCATCACTAATTATTAGGGAAATGCAAATCAAAACTGCAATGAGATATCATCTCATTGTGGTCAGAATGGGTATCACCAAAAGGAAAAGAAGTAACAAATGTTGGTAAGGATGTGGGGAACAGAGAACCCTTGTACACTGTTGATAGGAATATAAGTTGGTACAGTCACTCTGGAAAAGTATGGAGATTCCTCAAAAAAAAAAGAGTAGAACTGCCATGTGATCCAGCTATTCCCTCCAGGGTATTTATCCAAAAAATAAAAAAAACACTGATTCAAAAAAGATATATGCACCCCTGTGTTCATTGTAGCATTACTTACATTAGACAAGAAATGGAAACAACCTAAGTGTCCATCAAATGATGAACTGATAAAGAAGTTGAAATATACACAATGGAATAGCACTCAACCATAAAAAAGAAAAAGAATGAAATTTTGACATTTGTAACAACATGGACGGACCTGGAAGATAGTATGCTGAGTGAAATAAGTCAGACAGAAAAAGACAAATACCATATGATTTCACTCATATGTAGAATCTAAAAACAAAAACAAAATGAAAAAAACTAAACTAAAACAGACTCAAAAGATACCAGATGGGAAGGGAGATGGGGTACATGACATGAGTGAAGAGGGTCAGTTGTATGGTGATGGACAGTAAGTAGACTTCCAGTGGTGGTCACTTTGTAGTATATATATGTGTCAGATTTTAATGTTCTATACCTGAATATATATTACATACTAATTTTAAAAAAGAAATCTGAGAAAAATGATTTAATCCTCTTTAAGGCTCTTACCTTTCAAAACTCTTTATTCTTGTACCTGCTACTAACATTCTCTCTCCTTACTCTGAGTTTCCTTACCAGGAGGCCCACTCTACTGCCCTACCTCCTCTTCTCCACTCCCTCTCCATCACAAGGCAACACCTCCAAGCGGGAAAGGTTTTCCTTTGGTCCAGCAGGTCTATTGGGCTGTAGGAGAATGGCTGGGAACCTAACACTCCCTTTCATAAACACGATCTTCCCTTGAGTCATTTCCCAGGGAGGAAGGCTGGAGAAGCCCATAAGAAGATCTTCATGAGTGACTTTTCTTGTCACAAGAATCTTACTGCAGAATGTTTTATGAAATGAAGTCTTCTCCTACCTCATTACATTGACTAAAATACATAAACTAAGTTTAAAATTTACAGCTAACATCATCCATGGTAATGTCACGTATGAAGTGCTCTATTTGTAATCCACATTTTGCTGAGCCAAAATGGATTAATGTAAATGTCTCACCATTTTTATAAGAATAGTTCAAAGAACAGACCCACCCTATTTTGAAATGATTTTTATTTCAATGAAAAACGTATTCTGAACTAGTTGTTCCTGCTCTTTGGTTCTACCAAGTCTCTCTCTAGAATTGCTATGTAAAAACAGAGACAAGAAAAGTGGCTCACTAAATTGTATTTTTTTGAAAAGTAATTTTCCATTGTGAAGGGGGTGGAGTCAAGATGGCGGCATGAGTAGGACAGTGGGAATCTTCTCCCAAAACCATATATATTTTTGAAAATACAACAAATACAGCTAATCTTAAAAGAGAGACCAGAAGACACAGGACAACAGCCAGACTACATCCACACCTGCGAGAACCCAGTGCCTGGTGAAAGGGGTAAGATACAAGCCCCTGCCCGGCAGGACCCAAGCACCCCTCAACCCAGCTACCGGCGGGAGGAGAGGAGTTGGAGCAGGGAGGGAGAAGGAGCCCAGGACTGCTAAACACCCAGCCCCAGCCATCTGCACCAGAGCGCGGACACAGTGCATGTGTGGGGTGCTGGAAACTAGGGAAACAGGACAGCAAGACCTTTGAGCGGGTCCTGAAGCTGGTGCCCCTGTGACAAAGAAAAGCGAGTGCTTTTGAAAGTCATAAAGGGAGAGGGACACCAGCTGGATGGAAGCTTCTCAGGTCAAAGTCCAGCAGCTGGAAATTCCAGGGAGCCCCGGGTGCACTAAACCCCTGGGCAACAGCTCTGAGACCCCTCACGGAGGTAAAAAAAAACAAACAGCCCCCCGTCCATTACCCCTCCAGGGCCCCGCCATAGCAGAGCAGCAGCCTGAGGCTGGCCACACCTTCAGCAAGGGAGCTTCCTCCATTCCGGCCGGGCAAGATACAGAGACCCAGTTTACATGCAATTGCCCAACACAAGCCACTAGGGATCGCAGTTGTCCCAGTAAAAAAAGGCCAGGAGCTAGTGGAAAGCCTTGGCCCTCCCAGCTAACAGAAAGTCAATAGCTCACCATTGCACCTATCAACATGAAAAGGCAAAAAAATTTGATTCAGACAAGACTAACCCAGATAGCTTCGACATCTGCTACATCTTCCCCTGAGAAGGAACCTGGGAAGATAGATTTAACCATGGCATGATATACTTAATGCAATGAAACAGAAGGGCCTCGAACCAAGATTATTGTATCCAGCACAATTATCATTTAAAGATGAAGGAGGGATTAAACAATTTCCAGACAAGCAAAAGTTGAGGGAATTTGCCTCTCACAAACCACCTCTACAGGGCTTCTTACAGGGACTGCTCTAGATGGGAGCACTCCTAAAAAGAGCACAGAACAAAACACCCAACACATGAAGAAGGGAGGAGGAGGAATAAGAAGGGAGAGAAATAAAGCATCATCAGACCGTGTTTGTAACAGCTCAATAAGCAAGTTAAGTTAGACAGTAAGACAGTAAAGAAGCTAACCTGGAACCTTTGGTAACCACAAACTTAAAGCCTGCAATGGCAATAAGTACATACCTTTCAATAATCACCCTAAAGGTAAATGGACTGAATGCACAAATCTAAAGACACAGAGAAATAGAATGGATAAAAAAGCAAGACCCATCCATATGCTGCTTATAAGAGACTCACCTCAAACCCAAAGACATGCACAGACTTAAAGTCAAGGGATGGAAGAAGATATTTCATGCAAACAACAGAGAGAAAAAAGCAGGTGTTGCAATACTAGTATCAGACAAAATAGACTTCAAAATAAAGAAAGTAACAAAAGATAAAGAAGGACATTACATAATGATAAAGGACTCAGTCCAACAAGAAGATATAACCATTATAAATATATATGCACCCAACACAGGAGCACCAACATCCGTGAAACAAATACTAGCAGAATTAAAGGAGGAAATAGAATGCAATGCATTCATTCTGGGAGACTTCAACACACCACTCACTCCAAGGGACAGATCCACCAGACAGAAAAGAAGTAAGGACACAGAGGCACTGAACAACATACTAGAACAGATGGACCTAACAGACATCTATAGAACTCTACATCCAAAAGCTGCAGGATACACATTATTCTCAAGTGCACATGGAACATTCTCCAGAATAGACCACATACTAGGCCACAAAAACAGCCTCAGTAAATTCCAAAAGACTGAAATCCTACCAACTTAACTTTTCAGACCAAAAAGGCATAAAGCTAGAAATAAACTGTACAAAGAAAGCAAAAAGGCTCACAAACACATGGAGGCTTAACAACATGCTTCTAAATAATCAATGGATCAATGACCAAATCAAAATGGAGATCCAGCAATATATGGAAACAACCGACATCAACAACACAAAGCCCCAACTACTGTGGGATACAGCAAAAGCAGTCTTAAGAGGAAAGTATATAGCAATCCAGGCATATTTAAAGAAGGAAGAACAATCCCAAATGAATGGTCTAATGTCACAATTATTGAAATTGGAAAAAGAAGAACAAATGAGGCCTAAGGTCAGCAGAAGGATGGACATAATAAAGATCAGAGAAGAAATAAATAAAATTGAGAAAAATAAAACAATAGTAAAAATCAATGAAACCAGGAGCTGGTTCTTCGAGAAAATAAAGAAAATAGATAAGCCTCTAGCCAGACTTTTTAAGAGGAAAAGAGAGTCAACACACATCAACAGAATCAGAAACGAGAAAGGAGAAATCACGATGGACCCCACAGAAATACAAAGAATTATTAGAGAGTACTATGAAAACCTATATGCTAACAAGCTGGGAAACCTAGGAGAAATGGACAACTTCCTAGAAAAATACAACCTTCCAAGAATGACCCAGAAAGAAACAGAAAATCTAAACAGACCAATTTACCAGCAACGAAATTGAAGCAGTAATAAAAAAACTACCAAAGAATAAAACCCCCTGGCCAGATGGATTTACCTCGGAATTTTATCAGACATACAGAGAAGACGTAATACCCATTCTCCTTAAAGTTTTCCAAAAAAAAAAAAAAGAGGAGGGAATACTCCCAAACTCATTCTATGAAGCCAACATCACTCTAATACCAAAACCAGGCAAACACCCCACCAAAAAGAAAACTACAGTCCAATATCCCTAATGAATGTAAATGCAAAAATACTCAATGAAATATTAGCAAACCAAATTCAAAAATACATCAAAAAGATCATACACCATGACCAAGTGGGATTCATCCCAGGGATGCAAGGATGGTACAACATTCGGAAATCCATCAACATCATCCACCTCATCAACAAAAAGAAAGACACAACCACATGATCATGTCCATAGATGCTGAAAAAGCATTCGATAAAATTCAACATCCATTCATGATAAAAACTCTCAACAAAATGGGTATAGAGGGCAAGTACCTCAACATAATAAAGGCCATATATGATAAACACACAGCCAACATCATACTGAACAGCGAGAAGCTGAAAGCTTTTCCTCTGTGATCGGAAACAAGACAGGGATGCCCGCTATCCCCACTGTTTTTCAATATAGTACTGGAGGTCCTAGCCACAGCAAGTAGACAAAACAAAGAAATACAAGGAATCCAGATTGGTAAAGAAGAAGTTAAACTGTCACTATTTGCAGATGACATGATATTGTACATAAAAAACCCTAAAGACTCCACTCCAAAACTACTAGAGCTAATATCGGAATTCAGCAAATTTGCAAGATACAAAATTAACACACAGAAATGTGTGACTTTCCTATGCACTAACAATAAACTAATAGAGAGAGAAATCAGGAAGACAATTCCATTCATAATAGCATCAAAAAGAATAAAATACCTAGGAATAAACCTAACCACGGAAGTGAAAGACCTATACCCTGAAAACTATAAGACACTCTTAAGAGAAATTAAAGAGGGCACTAACAAATGGAAACTCATCCCATGCTCTTGGCTAGGAAGAATTAATACCATCAAAATGGCCATCCTGCCCAAAGCAATATGCAGATTCGATGCAATCCCTATCAAACTACCAACAGCATTCTTCAATGAACTGGAACAAATAGTTCAAAAATTCATATGGAAACACCAAAGACCCCGAATAGCCAAAGGAATCCTGAGAAGGAAGAATAAAGTGGGGGGTTCTCACTCTCCAACTTCAAGCTCTACTACAAAGCCACAGTAATCAAGACAATTTGGTACTGGCACAAGAACAGAGCCACAGACCAATGGAACCGAATAGAAACTCCAAACATTAACCCAAACATATATGGTCAACTAATATTCGATAAAGGGGTCATGGACATACAGTGGGGAAATGACAGTCTCTTCAACAGATGGTGCTGGCAAAACTGGACAGCTACATGTAAGAGAATGAAACTGGATCACTGTCTAACCCCATACACAAAAGTAAATTTGAAATGGATCAAAGACTTGAATGTAAGTCATGAAACCATAAAATTCTTAGAAAAAAACATAGGCAAAAATCTCTTAGACATAAACATGAGTGACCTCTTCTTGAACATATCTCCCCTGGCAAGGGAAACAAGCACAAAAATGAACAAATGCGACTATATCAAGCTGAAAGGCTTCTGTACAGCAAAGGACACCATCAATAGAACAAAAAGGTACCCTACAGTATGGGAGAATATATTCGTAAATGACAGATCCAATAAAGGGTTGACATCCAAAATATATAAAGAGCTCACACAGCTCAACAAACAAAAACTAAATAATCCAATTAAAAAATGGGTAGAGTAGCTGAATAGACAGTTCTCTAATGAAGAAATCCAGATGGCCAACAGACACATGAAAAAATGCTCCACAATGCTTGTCATCAGAGAAATGCAAATTAAAACCACAATGAGATATCATCTCACACCAGTAAGGATAGCTACCATCCAAAAGACAAATAATAAATGTTGGCGAGGTTGTGGAGAAAGGGGAACCCTCCTACACTGCTGGTGGGAATGTAAATTAGTTCAACCATTGTGGAAAGCAGTATGGAGGTTCCTCAAAATGCTCAAAATAGAAATACTATTTGACCCAGGAATTCCACTTCTAGGAATTTACCCTAAGAATGCAGCACTCGAGTTTGAAAAAGACAGATGCACCCCTATGTTTATCACTGCACTATTTACAATAGCCAAGATATGGAAGCAACCTAAATGTCCATCAGTAGATGAATGGATAAAGAATATGTGGTACATATATGCAATGGAATATTACTCAGCCATAAGAAAAAAATCTTATCCTATAATTTTCAACAACATGGATGGAGCTAGAGGGTATTATGGTCAGTGAAATAAGGCAGGCGGAGAAAGACAAGTACCAAATGATTTCACTCATATGTGGAGTATAAGAACAAAGGAAAACTGAAGGAACAAAACAGCAGCAGAAGCACAGAACCCAAAAATGGACTATAGTTACCAAAGGGAAAGGGACTGGGGAGGACGGGTGGGAAGGGAGGCATAAGGGCGGGAAGAAAAGAAAGGGGGCATTACGATTAGCATGTATAGTGTTGGGGGGGCACGGGGAGGGCTGTGCAACACAGAGAAGACAAGTAGTGATTTTACAGCATCTTACTGTGTTGAAGGATAGTGACCGTGAACTTGGTGACAAGTAGTGATTTTACAGCATCTTACTATTTTGATGGACAGTGACTGTGAACGGGGATGTGGGGGGGACTTGGTGAAGGGGGGAGCCTAGTAAACATAATGTCCTTCATGTAATTGTAGATTAATGATACCAAAATAAAAATTAAAAAAATAAAATAAAATAAAAAGTAATTTTCCAATCCCCTCTACTTCAAAGGTAAATATTGATGGCCAGAAGACAGTGGATAATAAGAAGGCACATGTGAAGTAACAACATATTGTAGTCTTGGGGGGAGTGGTTTGTTGCGTCAGATCCAAGCAGTACTTCTCACTAGCCATACATTCTTGGAGCAAAGCCTTTAAATAACTTCTCTGCGCCTCGGTTCCCACCTCTGTTATAGTACCTCTTCTTAAAGCTTTCTATGAAATGAATACCAGTAAACTGCCAATCAAATTATTTTTAAGTGCTTTTGTAAACACAATTGAAAAATAGAACAGGATTATCAGTAAAGGGAGATCACATTCTGACATGACATATTGGCCACAGAAAGAATAAACAGTTTTTAGGCATCCCAGCCTTTTTTATCCATTAATGTACAGCTAAGAAATGTAAACAGAAAAGAAAGCAAAAGGACAGACAATATGTCTAGTGAATTTACTGCAAACATCTAGTTAAACCCTAAATGTGTCAGATTTGGGAAGAATCTGAAGCCATTTCTGGATACCCCTGTCAAAGCTGACTTGAACTCTTTTGTTCTTTAGCAGTGATTTCACAGAGGCTGCCCCTGAACGTGCATGTTAATTTAAATTTTTTCTCTTTCAGAAAAGTAGTGACCTAGCTATTTTAGTATTCAATCCAGAATCCACTGGCAAGCTAAATAGAAACACAATGCATCTGTTGCTTTTAAACCTCCAGTTTTGGGAACTTGTTCCCCTAGGAAGCCATTAAATTCCCATTTGTGTTTGTCTTGCTTCATTGGAAATGAATAAAAGTTTTATGTTTTTGTAAGCAGTAGGTATTTAAAGGGTCATTTAGAAAAGAAAAGCCAACATTTTTTTAATGTAATGGAAGTTCCTTCCATACAATACAGTTATCTGCTATTTTATAATACTTTTGCATTAGTGATTCTTTAAAACCTGCTAGCCTATCAGTCCCCCAAATAAGGTACAGTCATTGGTACCTTATGTAAATAAATATATTTGTTAGTTTTATAGTATTTCTAGTAATATTTATTATAAAAATCCCCATGTATATACAGAGATATAAACACACACACATAGGACATTCACAAACATTTTAAGAATAGTTATTTTGGGAAGGTTGGTTTAAGGGTTTTGTTCATTTCTTTATACTTCATTTCTTGATGTTTTACAAAAACTGATGTATTACTTTTATAATCAGAATTATATTGTCTCTGCAGTAGCTTAGCAACTTTTCTAACAATCTAAGTACTATTCAATTCTGACACTAACCACTCAGAGTTAGTGCAGATTCCACAAATTTAAGGACAGAGTCCCCAGTAAGACGGCCACCACTTAAGACTCCAGCCGTAGTTCTGGGGGTCCCCAGTCACCCACACTTTTGAGTAACTGGCCACAAATTCAGGGGTTCCCATCACCTTCCTTGCATTTGTCCATTTGCTAGAATGACTCACAGAACTCTGGATAGTGCTATATTTATAATTAAAGTTTTGTCATAAAGGACACAAATGAGGACCAGCCAGATAAAGAGATACATAGGGTGAGGTCTGGTAGGGTCCCAAATTCACAGCTTCCATGCCTCTTCCTGAAGGAATCAGAATGTGTCACCCTCCCAACATATTGATGTATTTACCAACCAGAAGCCGCTCAAACCTCAGGCCAGAGTTTGTAATTTGGTCTCATTAAAGAGTCATGATTACTTGAATTGTTGGCCTAGTGGTTGAACTAAATCTCCAGTTCCCTTCCTCTGCTCACTGTTCCAGTCAAATATCATGTGGCGCAGAGCCCCAGCCCTGTTAATCACATGATGCTCTTTCTGGCATGATCTGCCCCTATCCTGTGACATCTCCTTAGTATGAAACCAGGTGTGGCCCAGGGACCCTTCATGATTAATAAAGGCACTCCTATCACTCAGGAAATTTCAAGTGTTTAGAAGTTTCTCCCCAGAAGCCAGGACAAAGGCCAGGTAAATTCTTTATTACACAGCACAAGGTTACATGTAACAACTAAAGTTGAGTAGCCATCACTTCCTATGGAGATGGAGGAAAATAATACATGAGACATTTAGCAAAGTTAATAGATACTTCTTTAAGCAATGCATATATACATTCCTAGAACTACTAGCACGTTAACTTATATTTACCCTTTGATCCTTGTGAAATGAGGGGTTTATAAAATATGAATATTTGAAAAATACCAACATTTACATTTATTAAAAGTTTAGCAAGGCTTCTAAATAAGCCAAATGTAATATTACTTTTAATCATTTCTACATATATTATCTCAATTGAATTTTATACCATAAAATACTATACTAATATAGACTTAAGTACTCAATTTTCCATAGTGCAGGATTTTAAAAATAACCTTAATATTTGTATCTCAGAGATGTAATAGGTATTCTTGTAGATGTCTTGAACGTAATTTAATTATCTGTTCTTTTTAAAGTCTGATACTAGATAAATCCATTTATCTGAATAATAAATGTCACTCTCCTAAACTAAAGATCCTGTAGATTCTTAAGCTGTACCATTAACTCATTTGTCTTTCATTTAGCTACAAATAAGAAAAAGCCCTCTAGCAATGTCTCCATTTTCCATGATGGAAACTAATTAGAAAAGACCAAGTGCCTTAGTGAAAAGGAGCTAAATTATTTACCATCTAGCCGTCCATCCACCTGTTCAACAGCCTACAATGGCAAATGGTATAGTGTAAAAGTGATAAATTTGAACATTTGCTCAAACTAGGTGAAAATAGAGATTTGAATATTTGTATTTTCAATATAAAAATTGAAGGAAAAAATACAGAATTATGGACCCTAAACATGAAGTGGTAGCTCTGGTGTTCATGTCTGGAAATCTGTACCTTTAGCATATTCCTAAGTGAAGCTTGTGATCAGGCATGTTTGAGACTGATACTGTGTAAATAGAAATAACTGTCCTCAATAATGCCTGGCAAAAACTAGAATTCAAATCTGGTTCAAGTGATTAAGTAACAACTTGAAAAATAAACCAATCTTGAAAATGTTTTTAGTCTATAAAAATCCTTTTTAAAAGCAAGTAACATCAGTGAATTTAAATGAAGTCAAATGTACCTACACATTGCCTCACAAGCTGCGATTCAAAGAACTCTTTATTGCCCACTTCCTGACCCCCAGCTTCAAGCCATTGATTTCTTTTCTTTTTTACCACCCTGAATTCTCTTCTCTTTCTTATAAAATGTTACAATATGGTTTTATCCAAAATGTTATATAAGGCAGGATAATTTCCAGTTGGTACAAGCAAGAATGTTGTAACTTAATCCTCCCTTAGCATTCAGTGAATTGTTTTCAGATTTCCCAATCACCCAGCAAGGGCAGAGTGCCATGGGTTGAAAAGTGATTGACTTTTGGCTTTATTTCAGCTGGAAACCAGATTAGAAACTGAACTGTGTGTTCATAATAGTTTAGCATTACTTGGTCATGACAGCTTTTAACTGTAGAGGCCTTCTGCATTTTCAGGGCCCAGCCTGCATGCAGGGAGATCTAAGCCACCCCACACCACTCCCTTCTTCAACTCTTGTCCCCTCAAGATAAAAGTATAAATCAGATTTGATCATTCCACTGACTAAAGTCCCCCAAAGACTTCTCAGCTGCAGTGACAACAAATGCCAGCATTTGCCATAGGCTTCAGGTGTGGCCAGACCTCTATCTCCTATCTCCGTTCTCTGGTTCCTTTCATTCACTGCATCCCAGTCACACCTGGCCTCTTTTCCTCCCTTGAGGATTCTTACTCATTGCCACCACAGGGCCTTCGCACTTACTTTCCTATTTTTCTAGAGGTTTCTTCTCACATTTTTAATGCAATGCCTCCTTTCATAGTTCCAATAATTCAACGGCCACCTCCCAAGAGAGGCCTTCCCTGACCCTCTTGGAATTCCCCTCTCATATTTTTCTTAAAACTTCTTACTTGGTGTAATTATTTTTTTTCATTTTACTTTGTTTAGTTCTGTTTACTTTGCTTTTATAACCATATTATCTATATTAAAACATGTAATTGATGACATGTTTTTTAATCTCAGTCCACTAGAATATAAACTCCAGCATTGTCCATCTAGTTTGCTGATACATGTTCAGCATCTGTGCTAGTGCCTGGTACATAACAGAAGTTCAATAAATATTTGTTGAACTTATTCATCAAAGGGATGAATAAGAAGTAATGAGGTGAGAAAAGTTATAGAACTTTACATGTATCACTAAGTAATAATAGTAACTGTGTATATCTTAAAGTGTGAAAATGTTTTATTTTTCAGGACTAATTGGAGTTCTTCAAAATGTCAGGTAGGTTTTTATGAATAAACTTCAATATGCTTTATCTTCAAATGTGTATTTTGTGATCACATTCCTTAAACAATTGGAGTCTGTTTCCCTTTGAAGCTGTTTTTTAGCATTTGCAGTATATACATAATAATTACATATAATATAATACATATTAAAATTTATACATATGAACATTCCTATCTATCTTTGACAGAAAAAGATGAAAAAGAATTTATACTGGCACATTTGTGCTTGAAAGATCTCTAATGTATGTGGGGGATGTTAGGTAAAGGAAAAACAGAGGGGGGAAGGTAAGTCTGCAGAAAGAGGGAGCAGTAATAAAACTCTGCAAGGCAGCCCGCCCTCAGAGGGGAAGGCTCAAAAGTGGGCCCTACGCTTTCAAGAAATGCAGGAGATGGTGTAAGGAGAGAAAACTTTTCTTTCTCTCCTTATATGAGGGATTTGTGTTTTTTATGAGATAAAAGTCAACCAGTTAAGATATTCAGAACTTTTCCTTACAGTGCATCCAGGGAAAAGTTTCTCTAATCTCAACAAGAGGACAAGGTATGACATAATGGGAAGTGGCCTCAGTATGCAGTGCAACAATTATTGCGACATAGGCTGCTTCCACGGGACATGTAGGCAAACCACCTCTAATTGAGTTGAGTGTGGCACCACTGCTTTTTAAACCATTCAGTATTTATCATGTTGTTTTGAATTTATTAGAACACAGTCAGTTTCCAAAAAGGGTTAGGGAAAAAATCAGATTCCTTCTGTAGATGACCATGTTCTCCATATTATATAATGGGAAATACAGTTTTTGCTACAGTGCAAGGAATGTATGTCAGTAGCAATCTCCATTGGGTCAGCATGAAAGCTCATTGCTGTGATCATAGCATAATTTCATTACTTTGTTTTATTTTTGAATCTATATTCAGCCTGACAATTCATCAAATATATACATAATAAATTATGGTTTTATAGGAAATACATGTATTTCATATTGGTTACATCTATTGATGTATATAAAAGATGATTATATTCTATTACCTTATTATCATTTCCATTGTAAATCATGTCTTCTGTCTGTCTGTCCCTCAAGTTGTAGTCCCCACAGCTCCTGAGCAAGCAGAGGATGAAATGGAGAATCAGATAAAGCCTCCTCACCCAAGGCCTGATGCCCCTCCTGACTACAGTGCCCATTTTGTACCAGGTAGGTTAAATATTCAGAAAGGATCTTTCCCCCCTCCAGAAATACCATACTGCTAGCTAGGGTTGCTTTTAAAAATAACTCACTCAGTAAATAGTGAATGCCTGCCAGGTGCCAGCTAGTTTACTAGATGTCAGCTAGAATATGTTTCTGTCTTCATGGGACTTGCAGTCTACTGAGGAAGAAAGTTGTACAGACACCAGTGGCATTCTCTTCGCTCTAATACAGAAACATGAGGAGAATGTTGTAGGCACACAGATGACCGTAACTGACTACCAAGGATTTGAGAGAGGCCCTAACTGAGGAAGTCAAGTGTTGCTGGCATGATGAGGAGCTTCTCAATCAAAGAAAAAAGGGAAAGGGACCATGCCTGGAGAAAGAACAAATTGTCCAAAACACAAGATCATAAAGGTCTGGTATGAGGCATGCATGGGATGGAACCAGTGGCGAGAGAATGAAGGTGAATGGCCTTCGGTGCTGATGAAAGGAGCCCTGTCGTTCTGTACATGTTTTTAAATAAGTCTGAGTGCCCTCCTGGTGGCGCCTCAGGAAAATGGCTATACTCAGATTGCTAGTGGAAGTTTCAGTCCTTACAGTCCTCTTAGAAAATAATTGGGCCATGTGTAAAATTTTTTAAATTAAAAATACACTTATTTTTGACTAAGGAAATCGTTTTTAATCAGGATTGTATTCAAACACAGGCATGCCTCAGAGATATTTCAGGTTTGTTCCAGATCACCACAATAAAGTAAAGAGGATAATCAAGTGAGTCAAATGCATTTTTTGGTTTCCCAAAAAATCGAAAGTTATGTTCACACTGTTATGAGTTCAGTCTGTTAAGTGTTCAATAGCATTATGTCTAAAAAAATGTATACACCTTAATTAAGAAATACTTTTTTGCTTAACAATTCTAACCATCATCATGCCTTTAGCAAGTCTTAGTGTTTTTGGAGGTGGAGGGTCTTGCTGCGATATTTATGGCTGCTAAATTATCAGGGTGGTGGTTGCTGAAGGTTGGAGTGGCTGTGGAAATTTCTTAAAATAAGATAACAACGTAGTGTGCTGCATGGATTAATGCTTCCTTTCATGGGCTGTAGCATGTGATGCTGCTTGATAGCATTTTACCCACAGTAGAACTTTCAAAATTGGAGTTAATCTTCTCAAACCCTGCCATTGCTTTATCAACTGAGTTTATCATATTCTAAATCCTTTGTTGTCATTTCAATAATCTTGACATTATCTTCACCAAGAGTAGATGCTGTCTACTGTCTTTGCTCATTCATATGAAGCAACTCCTCATCTATTCCAGTTTTACTATGAAATTGCAGCAATTCCGTCACATCTTCAGGATCTACTTCTAATTCTAGTTCTCTTGCTGTTTCCACCCCATTTGCAGTTACTTCCTCCACTGAAGTCTTGAACCCCTCATTGTCCTCCATGAGGGTTGGAATCAATTTCTTTCAAACTCCTGTTCATGTTGATAATTTGACCTCTTCCCATGAATCACAAAAGTTCTTAATGACATCTAGAATGGTGAATCCTTTCCAGAGGATTTTCAATTGACTTTGAGCAGATTTATCAGAGGAATCACTATCTGTGGCAGCTATATCCTTACAAAATGCCTTTCTTAAGTAAGACTGGAAAGTCAGAATGACTCCTTGATCCATGGGCTGCAGATTGGATGTTGTGTTGGCAGGATGAAAACAGCATTCATCTCATTGTACATCACCAGGTGCATGCCAATATGCAGTACTTTTGAAAGGATTTTTTTTTTCTAAATGGTAGGTCTAAACAGTAGGTTTGAAATATTTAGTAAACCATGTTATTCTCTCAGCCAGACTTTGTTTTTCTATTTATAAGAGCACAGACAGAGTAGATTGAGCATAATTTTGAAGGACCCTCGGATTTTCAAAATGGAAAGTGAACATTGGCTTCAACTTAGAGTCACCAGCTGCATTAGCCCATAATTAAAAAGTCAACCTGTCCTTTGAAGCTTTGAAGCCGGTCATTGACTTCTCCTTGCTACCTATGAAAGTCCTAGATGGCATCTTCTTTCAGTATAAAAGTATTTCATCTCTACTGAGAGTCTGTTGTTGAGTATAGCCCCCTTCATGAATTATCTGAGCTAGATCTTCTGGATAACTTGCTGCAGCTTCTCCATCAGCACTTGCTGATTCACCTTACACTTTTATGTCATGGAGACAGTTTCTTTCATTAAATCTCATGAACCACCTCTGCCAGCTTCCAAGTTTTCTTCTGCAGCTTCCTCACTTCCCTCAGCCTTCATAGAATTGGAAAAAACGTTAGGGTTTTGCTCTGAATTTGGCTTTGGCTTAAGGGAATGTTGTGATTGGTTTGATCTTCTATCTAGACCACTAAAACTTTCTCCATTATCAGCAACAAGGCTGTTTTACTTTCTTTCATTAATATGTTCACTGGAGTAGCACTTTTAATTTTCTTTAAGAACCTTCCCTTTGCATTCACAACTTGGCTAACTATTTGGTGCAAGAGGTTTAGTTTTTGGCCTGTCTCAATTTTAAACATGCTTTCCTCACTAAGATTAATCATTTTTGCTTTTGATTTCAAATGAGAAACATGCAACTCTTTCTTTCCCTTGAACACTTAGAGGCCATTGTAGGGTTATTAATTGGCATAATTTCAATATTGTTGGGTCTCAGAGATTAGGGAGGACCAAGAAAAGGGAGAGACATGGGGGAACACACAGTTGGTGGAACAGTAAAAACACATAACATTTACGATAAAGTTTGCCATCTTACATGGATGTAGTTCGTGTCACTCCAAAACAGTTACAGTAATAACATAGTAGATACCAGATCACAGTTAACCATAGCAAATATAATAATAATGAAAATGCTTGAAATATTGCCAGAATTACCAAATGTGACACAGACAGGACGTAAAATGCTGTTGGAAAAATGGTGCCAATAGGCTTGTTCCACAGAGGGTTGCCCCAAATCTTCAATTTGTGAAAAACACAGTATCTTGGAAGGACAATGAAGCAAAGCACAATGAAATGAGGTCTGCCTGTACATTTTAACAGCTTAGGAAATGGTAAGATTTAGCAACATTTTTTGAAAATTTTATATATGTATATATATATATGAAATTTTAATATAGGAGTGTGAAGTACAGTAACAACAATTCACTGTGACCACCACCTAGTGGCCGAACTATATACTTATTTTAGGTGACTGATGCGAATTATGTCCCTGTAATTCACATTAAGGAATTTGAAATACTACACTTATAATATTTGGCTTTAATGAATTTCCTTGAATTTAATTATATAATTCCCATGTGCATTGTAGTACTGGATATGTGTTCCCACCAAGAAGACTTTTGTCCCAAATATGCTTAAAAGAGGAATTAATAAAGAAATCTTTGTTGTATGTAGTACATTTAAGAGAAAATGACAATTTCTTGAAATAGAGCTGTTAATTAGTATATGAACTAAAAACAAATGAAATTTAAAAAGATGGTAATATTCAAAATGACTGAGAAAACACAAATCCCATAAAGCCATATTTCTAACACTAGTATTGATAGGACAATGATCTAAAAAGTTTTTTTATTTAAATAAGTATGGGATACTAGTTACACAAAGTTAACCATGTTGTTTTATTTTCCTGCAGTACTGATCAGAAACTTTAATGACAATTTCAAAGCTCAAAAAGGAGTATAATATTCCTTTTCCTACGTAATTTTATCATAGTTTTTTCCTTCACTTCTTTTAACATCTCTGAATAATATTTATAACAAAAATCATTTGATTACATAAATTTGTATATAATTTTTCTTAGAAATATAATCTCTATAGCCCCAGAGAATAAATTGTAATTTTCTTCCACATTTATTAATCTTCAAATTTTGCTACATGACGTACTCTTATATTAAAATCCCACAATTAAAATCACAAAATTAATCAACTCATTGAAATGTTATAACCAATAGTATTCTTAAGATAGTTTGTATGACCTTTAGTTGAATTGTTTTCAATAATAGTTGAAACACAGGGGATGGATCTATCTGATTTCTCATCTAATTTGGTTACTCTCAAACACAATTCCTAAAGGAATAAAAGTTGAATCTTTATGACAAACTGAAACATATAATTTCCTCCATTTTTTTCCTAAAGACATTAGTTCTTTTTTTCTCACATAGCTGTAATTTGACATTGTTTCTAGTTACCATTATTTTCCTTTCGTCTTTCCTGATTCTCAGCCTCTGTGAAGTACTCTATGTCCCCTACCCTTAAAAACTGGTATTCCCCCGAGTTGGCCCACTCCCCTGTCCTGCCTCTCTCACCCCTTTGGTTCACCTGTCCTCTTACACATTCTCCCGAGTGTTCTCAGTAATACCTGTGGTCTCATTTGCCTTTAACCACTTGAGAATCCTTTAGTCTCTGCCCATACCAATCACCTGTGCTCCAAACTTGCATTTCCGACTGCCTATGGAACACTTCCCCTGGATCTCCAGCTCAGTTATCTTTAATTCAACTTTGGCATCTTGCTACCAAACATGTACTTTCTTATTCTTTCTCTACTCTGGAGGCCTCCAGGGATCCAGGTCAAAAACTTGAGAGTCTTTCCTCATATCCAGTCTATTACCCAGACAAAACTGTCTCTTAAACATCAATTATTATTTCTCCACTTCCTATTCAGTTCATCACAAACTTCCTTGCCTTTCACCTGGACTCTTGCAAGAACCTCTTGCCTAATTTAACCTTCTCATTCATAAAGGTTCTAAATGTAAGACTAATCACCCTTCTTTCTATTTTATTGGCATAAAGTTCAAGCTGTCACAGAGTACAGATCTTTCATAATCTTCACTCCCTCGCCACCTTCCTTTCTAGCGTTGTCTGCTAAATCTCCATGTATAGCTTTTCCTCCCACAATACTGAGGCTTCCCTGTGCAACTGCTTGTTTTGCACCTACCTGTTCTGTAAAACCTACGCCCATTGCAGAGGCGCCGAGTCTAATGTGTCAGCACTTAACAGCATAGGGTGCCACCTCTGCCTGAGTTAGGTGCCCCTCCTCTTTAATCCATTCATATGCTGCTCACCTACCTCATCTGACACTAGTTACTTACTCCATCATACCCATTCACATTTTCTTATAGACCTGTATTTCTTATAAGTCTGTGTCTTTGAAGACAGACATATCTTTATACATCTTTCTGTCTAGCAGCAAGCATGGCAGCTCATTCTTGAAATGTGTTTGAAGAATACTTCCTAGATAAGGGAATGTTTGATATATTTCATACCCTTGTTTTCAGATAGTATTAGGAGAAATAGTTTCATAATTCATGACTTTCACAGGTGGGATTTTTATCACAGAATGTCCCAGACTTCATCAGCTTCAAAAGCCACTCCTTGCTTAATGCCCAAATCACCAGAAAAATCTGACATCAGTAATTCAACTTTCCACATCTGAAATAAACCAAAACCAAAGCAAGAAGGGTAAAATAATAGATTAAAGTAGAAGTAAATGAAATAATAAAGAAAAGAAAAACAGTAGATAAAATCAACAAAACCAAAAGTTCTTTGAAAAGATCAACAAAATTGAGGAACTTAAGCCAAAATAACCAAGAAAAAGATAGACTCATTATTAAAAAGCAGGAATGAAAATGGGCATATTACTAACAATCTTACAGAAATTAAAACATATGGTAAGAGAATACTGTGAACAGTTGTATACCAACAAAGTAGAAAATCTGGATGAGATTCACAAATTCCAAAGACACAAACAACTGAAGATTCAAGAAGATATAGAAAAACCTTAATAGACCTATATAACAAATAAAGAGATTGTATTAGTAATTTCACAATTTCCATCAAACTAAATTCCAAACCCAGATAGGTTCATTCGTGAATTCTACCAAATGCTTAAAGAGTATTTTAACACCAATACTTTACAAAAAAAATAAAGAATAGTAAATACTTCCCAACTCATTCTATGAGGCCAGTATTACCCTATTAGCAAAATCAAACAAAGATGTCATGGGAAATGAAAACTACAAACCAATATTGCTTGTAAATACAGATGCAAAAATGCTCAACAAAACGCTAACAACATAGTAACCACATCCAGAAACATATAAGGATTATACACCATGACTGAGTGGGGTATATCCCAAGAATGAGAAATTGATTTAGCATGACAGTCAATGCATGCTAAACAATGTATGCATACATGAAACCACACAATCATATTAATAGATGCAGGAAAAGTTCTTGACAAAATGAAACATCTCTTCACGATAAAAACACTAAACAAACTAATAAATGAGTTCAGCAGTGGGAGTCTAAAACAGTGAAGCCATTTGGAAAATAGTTTGGCAATTCCATGAAAAGTTAAAGCCAATTCTACTACTAGGTATATACTCAAGAGAATGAAACACGTATGTCCACACAAAAACTTGTACACAAATGTTCATAGCAGTGATATTTATAATAGCCAAAAAGTAGAAACACCAAATACCCATCAATTAACTAATGGGTACATAAAATGTGATGTATCTGTACAATGGGATGTCTGTCACTTGGCCATAAGAAGGAATGAAGTATGAATGCATGCCACAACAGAGATGAGCCTTGAAAATAGGATGATGCTAAGTGAAAGAAACCAGACACAAACACTGCATGTTACATGACATTTATATGAAATGTCTGGATTAGGGAAATCTGTAAAGACAGTGGTTTACAGGGCTGGGGTGGAAGATGGAGAAGGACTCCTAACGAGTATGGACTTTCTCTCAGGTGTGGTGAAACTGTTGTGGAATTAGATAGCAGTCATTAAAACACCTCTTTGAAGTTAAGTAGATCTTACTATCTTTCTGACCTTAAACAATAGCAATAAACATAATAACAAACATTTACAGTGCTAATTATGTGCTAGACAGTTTTGTTAATTCCACTACAACCTGATGAGGTATATTACTGTCTCCAAAGGATGAACCTAACACATAGAAAGGCTAACGTGTTACTTACTGTTTCAAATCTTACTTCTGCATATGAGAATAGTTATTTTAGAAGGTTTAAAAGGATTAAATGAGATACTATGTAACATTGTTGGTACATGTTACACATTCAGAAAATGGAACATCTCTTAGTGGATGTCCTATGATCTATATCATCTCCCTGTAAAAGGTCATGCTAATATCCAGTGTATTATAATATTAATAATGTATAACATTTTCATTTGTTTTTGAACACAGGACCCCCTGCACCTGCTGTCCCTCCACCTGTAGGCTACCCAGGAGGCTTGCCTATGGGATACTATGGTCCACAGCACTCCACTACCATCCCCTTATACCAGCCACCTGGCAGTATCCATCCTATCCAGTACCAACCTGGCAAATATCACATGCCAAATCAGTTTGCTCCAATAACATGGATGCCAGAGCCAACTCTTATGCCAAACTGTCCTCCTGGTCTGGAATATTTGGCCCAGGTACTCCACACAAATCCAAATCATTTTCTTACGTAGTATGACTGGGGATCTCACAAGAGTCGAAAGGCTGCATAGAGTGGATAAAGGCAATGGGTCAATTATGACAGATGTCTAAAGACTGTAGGAGTGGTAGTACTAATTGCAGAAATGTGAACAGGGAACAGGGAATATAGGAACAGTTATGGTGGGATGAGTATGGTTTTCTAAAGGATGTATGTTGAATTTTAATATATACAAGATGTCCTGTTGAAGGCAGTTTAAAAAGTAGGGACAGAAGAAAATCTACCTACCAGTGATGCTAATTGAGGTGTCATTTTTCTTAGAAGAGTTAACAAAAGCAACAAACACAGAATGGAACAGTAGACGGAATCACTGAGGAGCTCAGCTCATTGCTCCTCACTACTCACAATTTTAATTAGCTACTCCAGCCACCCCCAAATGTAAAATGTAAAGAAAAATAGGTGACCTACCAAGAATATTGTCTCAGACCAAGTTCCAGAGACCTCCTTCCTACAACACAGTGACTTCTTATTTTCCATCTACAGAGACATTAAGAAGCTACCAAGACAACCAGGTCAGAATGGGGCAGTATGTCAGACTGGTATACCAAACGGTATTTTTTAAAAATACATAGGAAACTTGGAAAAATTGCTTAATGAAAATAAGATAAAAATAATATTGGAAATCTTAGAAGCTATTGAATTTTGTTTTGCTTTTGGACAAAGGAAGCAGTGAAATATGTTATAAGAGAGGGACTTGCTAATTCAATGTGTCTCCCCACATAGTCAACCAGATATTCCTTGAAATTGACATGTTTCTCTTTTCAGCTTTACATATTGTTGGAGACCCTGTTAATCCTGTGAATTGAGAACCATAGTGTTGATACTTAAAAGTCAGTACAGTTAGATCAGGAAAACTGGGATTTTACATAAGCCAAAAATTTTCCTAAATTGTTATTTTAGCAAAATGTTAACAAAATATGAAGCTTCTCATCCAAGTATGGCACTAGAATAAACCTCTACATTATTTTAGAAGCTTATAATTAATCAGTTTAGAAAGTCTCTTTCTTATATTTGATATCCTTGGGAATCCAAGATCTGGAGTAATTTCTCTTTTAAAAATCCACTGCTTTCATATTTTTCATTTAAATGAAAAACAGTTTCTTACTTTCTTCTGTTACTCTGAGAGAAGTTAAATGAACATATTTTATGAGTTCTATTCTCCCTTTCAGGAATGTTTTGAGTTAAGAAAAATAAAAAAATAAAACAGGCTTGGAGCCAGCCAACTTGGTTTTTAATTTTAGTTCTACTCTCTCCTCATTCTGCCAACTCGAGTAACTCTCCTAACTTGGTGCTTGTATTTCACCATCAAAGTCATACTGGCAATACATACCTTATTGAGTTGTTAGGAGAATTTTTAATGAGATAAGACCCTTTACAGTGCCTAATAGTTTTGACACATAGGGCCCACTTAATGGGTGATAGCTGTGGGAATGTTATTAGTTGAAACACCTTTCAACTGGAAGATACAATGTCAATCATTTTCTGCAGTACTTTTTTTATCCTAGTCTTTTTGCAATCTCATGTACAGATCACATGAATGTTTATCTGGACTATCCAGACTCCATAGTATCCAAAGTAGCAGGAGTCTGTTATTTCTGGAGTACTCTCTTGGATAGTGACTCCACCAGTTTGTTAGAGAATTGCTTCTTAGCAGCCACTGTATCTTATTGGGCATACTTCTTCCACACTAATGGGCATCATTTCTTTAGAATATTTTTCTCAGGAGTGGATGCTTTTACCAAGCAGTGAATATTTTTACATTTTAGTTCTAGATTTTAACATCCTGGATTTTTCAAAAAAGACAATAAAGACAAAAAAAACCTTAATGGCCATTCTTGATATTTTTATAAGGCACATATAAACCCCCTACCCTGATTGTGTTTTCATATATAAGAAAAAATTTTATGAAAGGATAGTATCCTCTCTATACCCTCCTATACTGAATCACAGCACAAACATTCTTATCCAGTTACTGTTAGCTTCATTTATTGCCACATTCATGTATTTTTCATTAATACATTCAATGAATATTTGATGAAAATGGCATTTCAGGCTCTGGAATTAGGAATGACCTAATAATTTATATATCTAAGATAATATAGATATGATAAGTCTGTCCTCATGGAGGTTTCTTCTTTTCTGCTAGAATGTTGTCAGGTGTAAGAGATATTGGATCCATCAAAGTATCTGTCTTTAAAGTACAGGTAGAAGTTATCTACTGGTATTCCCAGCCTCCTTTTCCAAGGGATCTCAGAATGGTTCCTCCCATTTGCCCTAATCCTATTCACATGCTTTCAGCCCTTGAAGACCTTGCCCTTATTAAAGTATGCACCTAGGGAGACCTGGGCATTAGTAGCTCAAGTGGATGAAGCCACTGTGTTATTCTTTTCCAGAGGTGCCTGTGAAATAGTATGAAACTGGACATCCCCTATGTGAGGGCCACTCTGGTTGACTTGTTCTCCCTAAGCCACACTTTCTCTGTTGCTGGTCCATGCTAAACTGTCCCAAACTTCCTGAGCAACTTCAGCCTGTAGGTGACATGTCACTGAGACCAGTGAGTAGGAACAATCTGTCAACATAACTTCTCCTCGATGCTGTTACTGTAGCAGGAAGATGGTTTCCTGATATGCCAGACAACTGTTTATCTTTTAAAGTAGAAATGCAGAAAAGTAGTTTTCCTATCTGGACAGCTCTGCTAATAGCTATTTGATCAGGTGCAGATAAAGGAAATTTCATTTGATAAAAATTTTTTGATTCCATTTAATTTCAAAAAGATATTTTGGTATCCACTGATATGCTTTAATACCTATCTCATCAGTTTCTTTTCTTTTGCTGATTTGATTTAATTCTGTTATTTCTATCTCCCCTAACTGCTTTGTTCTATTCCAACAGTTGGACAACGTACATGTTCTTCAGCATTTTGAGCCTCTGGAAAGTATGTATAATTTTGTAGTGTTCAGCAGTATTTGAATCAAGTGGAAATTTGCATTACCCAATATCTAGTGCCTTATTTATATTGATCAGTTTTTAGTGGTTCAAAGAGAAAGGACTCCTCTGTTACCCTCCCTTCAAGAAAGTAAGAAAGGGAATTGTTTTATATACTTTCATCTATTTATGCATCATATATAAGTTATTAGACATGAAAGGACTTGCATTTCATCTCATCAGTTTCCCACCCCATACCCATCTGCTCCCTTGGATGTTCACCTTTCCTGGATGAGTAAAAGAAGGAGCCAAGAGATTAAATGGGTTAGCCAGGGGCACCATAGTCAGCTAATCAGTGGTAGAATTAGAAATAGAATCTAAATCTGCTGAGTTCTCGTCCAGTGTCATTGCTCTGGAAGTCAGAAGAAATCACAGTAAACAAGGCCTGCTCTCAGTTTAACCTTGAGAAATCACTGATCCTCGCTGCACCGGACCTACATGTTCATTTGAACACCACATACAAGTCTTTGACTTTCCTTGGCTCACTTTCTTATTTGTAATTAGTAATGACCCCAAACATTTCAGCATAGTTCATGAGGTGATTAGTTTATGGTCCAACATATGATTTCATTTAAATGGTTTTATAATTAAAGTTTCCTGAATTCAGATACTCTAGGAATCCTTTTTCATCTTTGTTTTTATTTGGGAAAGTTTTTTAAATTACTTAATACTGAGCTTCTTAAATGAAATATTTTAAATTTTCAAAATCACCAAATAATAGGGCATAGGAAATATTGTGGTGCTTTAATCAATTTATATGTATCTCACCTGAACTTTTTAAAATGCTATTTTCTTTAAGCCTCTAAAAAGTGTTAGAAAAGGACTTGTTAAGGCCCATTTTGACTGCTTCTAATTTAAAGTGGCTTTCTCATTTTAATTTTTAGGGATAACACGTTTTGAAACTAACAATAGATATGATATTAAAAACAACGTGGACCAGATGGTTTACATCGTAACTGAAGACACAGACGACATTACCAGGAACACTTATCGGACGCTAAGGCCCTTCGTGCTCCGGGTCACTGACTGTGCGGGCCGAGAAATCATGACCCTGCAAAGACCCTTCAGATGCACCTGCTGCTGTTTCTGTTGCCCCTCTGCCAGGCAAGAGGTCAGAGAACAGAGTCCAATCACTGGTTCTTGCAGATCCAACTCTTCACAGCGCGGTTGTGCTTTTCCAAAACTACACAGGAGAGGGTTTTCACAGGCTCTGCCAGTCAGAATGAAAGAAGACAGTGGGGAGGGAGGAAGCCAGATTGCCTCATCGAAGGAATTCACAAGGGGCTTTTTCTTGTAGATTCATGCTTTTCGGAGCTAATTGGTGGGTCATGCACAATTATGGCTATTTAGTCAGCGACTACAATTCTATCAGCTGGGTCTACTGAATTAGAAATTCACCTATCAGCTATAAGAGTAGTCACACACATTTGCCCAAATGTTCCTCCAATGTCCTCGCATAAGGTATTTGCTAAACTTGAACGTGTTCTTTTAGAATCAGAAAGGACTTTAGGTACTTCTGTTCTACCATCACAGTCTACACCTTGCTGCAGATAAAGAAAGGGTGGGTCAAAAAGGTGAAGTGCCTCACGCTAGGGTTGCCCTTTGCCACGTGCTGGGACTAGAACACAGAAATGTTGAGCTGCAGTGCGGTTACTCTTCCACAGCCTGCACTGTCTAGGAAAGTTGTCTGCTACAGGGCAAAAGCACTTTTTGAGAGGCGTCCAAGGGAATCTGAATTTCAGACATGCCAGCCACTTAAATCTGGACAATTTACTTAATACCTCTTTGAGCCCCAGTGTTCACATACATAAACTGGACAAACAATACCCCTGGGATTGCTAGGATAAGTATGTTAAGTACCAGCATTTACAATAGTAATTTATTTACAGCCTTCTCTGTAGCCTGATTAATTCGCCTGTAAAGTGTAAATATTAATAGTACCTATCTTGTAGGATGATTGTTTTGAGTATCAAGTAGTACGTAAATGCCAGCTGCTTAGTACAATGCCTGGCAAAAAGTAGAGTGCTCAGTGAATACTAGATACTGTCATCAGATCCTTGCTTTTGTACATATATACACATGTGTATGTAGCATCTGCCCGTGTCGCTGCTTCATTTGCAGCTGGAGGTGCAGTGTCCTCCTGGCGTCACCACTGGCTTCGTTGCAGAGCACTGGAACCTGTGCAGGGCGGTTTACAGCATCCAAAATGAGAAGAGAGAAAATGTGATGGGGGTGCGTGGGCCGTGCTCGACCTACGGCTGTGGCTCAGATTCTGTTTTTGAGGTAAACAAATACAAAAATACTGTTTCTACTGTTTTTTCTACATGTATTGACAGACCTCAGAATGATTGGCTTTTAGATTTTTTTCATGTGAATGAGGAAAGAATCAATTAACAAGCTGACATCAAATGATTTTCAAATTAGTGGATTGCTTAATATTTTCAAAAGTGTGAGCTCCTTATGATTTCAGTGTTTGTAAAGGTCAGAAGAAACTGTTTAAAACACTAAACTTGAGAGTAAATAGCCAGACCTAATCTGTTTATTTTATTCTTGGTTGCATTGAATTAACCACTTTTACTAAAGATTTCTAGGATCAGAATATAGGTCATGAGTAATGAAAGTGCCCAACCACAAACATATAGAAATACACAAAATACCACAAAATACCACAGAACATGTAGAGCGCCCCTGAGATTGAACAGATCGCTTATTTGTGAAGAGAAGTCTTTCTGCATTCTCAAGAAATAAGACACTGATAACATGAATAAAACTCATAAGTTATAACACTTTGTCAGGAAAAAGAAAATTCCCTTTTATTTTGCCTTTATCTCATCGCTAAAAAGTAATTGCTTATTACCCTATGAATCTGACAGAGGAGATTATTTATTTCCTTAGCTTCTTAAAAAGTCCTTTCTCAATGCCTTGCAATTCAGCAAGTCTCATTGTATAAAATTGCTCATTCAGGTATGTCCTATAACGCCCAGTAAAGTCTTCAAACATTGCTTCTTTATAAAAGACCATTGTCAAGAAATAGAAAATGCAGCAAGCCATCAAGCCATATTTGGGGGCAGGTGTTTGGGATCATTCTGATCTCAACAGTTAGTATTTGAATATTTTCCCTCTGGCAAATGTCAAAGTCCCCCTTCTAAAAGTTGAAGCCCTTTGGGATCCTGACTTCTTTAAGAAGACAGGGTGGGTTTGGCCCACTAAAGCTTGGGTGATTATATGGTGTGTATGGAGTGTAGAGAACCATTCCTCCTTGCTTTTGCTCATGCGTTTCTCTATATGAAGAAGCACTCTCCCAATCACCAATTCCTACCCTTTGCTATATGGAGAATAATTTCAGAATCAATTCAATTCATACTTCCCTAATAACTCATTTAAGAGTGAAGTAAGAGCACTGACCTGAGAATTTTAAGATATCCTCAGCCAAGTTATTAACCAGTTGGAAGACACTTAACCTGTCTTGGTCATAATTGCCCATTTGAAATTGCACTATTAGTATATTCATTTCCTGCCTTGCCATGTATGTATCTCAGTGTTATTTGTTTCTAACTAGAAGAATAAAACATGTAGTATAATATTTTTCAAACATCATTAAGTCACATTTTTATTCATTTTCCTAGGTTAAATCCCTAGATGGTGTATCCAGCATTGGCAGTATTACTAGGAAGTGGAATGGTTTGTTATCAGCAATGGGCGATGCTGACCACTTTGACATTCATTTCCCAGCAGACCTGGATGTGAAGATGAAAGCCATGATTTTTGGAGCTTGCTTCCTCATTGTAAGCCTTTTACTTTTGAGCTATCTTGAGAGACTTATCTTTCTGAAGAGAAGCAGTTTAGTGTAGTATGAACGCAATATGCTTTGAAATGAGGCCAACTTCTGTCTCTACAACTTAACTAGTTACCTATTTTGCAAAGTGTTTAATACTTAGAAGCCTCAGTCTCCTAATCTGGAGAATGAGAATGGATATGAGAATGTTTATCATTTTCAGGGTTATGAATATTAGCCATCTTATGAGTAAAGGGATTAGGTGAGTGCTTGGGAAGCTGCAGGCACCCAATGGGTTTAATTGTCATCACTGTATGTTATTTATCATTCTCACTACTTAAAAATGGCTGTCCTAGGATTTCATCATGAAATAAAATAACTCTAAAGCCTATGTTCTTTCTCTCCACCTTATTGCTTCTCTGTCAGTGTATTTCTTGGGGTTATACCCTCCTTCAATTTAGTAGGTACAATTCCCTTGCTGTATTACTGATTAGTGGTTAACATTCTGAAGTAAAGCATAGAAAAAAATTGATAATATTTACCTTGAAAACATAATGAACATGTTATAGTTGGTATATTTAACTTATTTAATATTGATTATCAAGCTTTTCTTCTTAAGATTGAAAATTTAGTTAATCAGTACCCCCAAATGGAAAGCTGATTAGCTACCAATATTTAAGTTTGTAATTGCTGCTCTTCATATTAGGTCCTCTTCATAAAAATTTCATTAGATTTGTTTATTCTTAACTAGTATGGGAGGGTTTCCTGATGAGTTATAAATGATAATATTTTATGCATGTCATCTAATTTATCTATCTATAGATATAGTTCTGTATTTACCTATCCACCTCTCTATATATGCATGTAATTCTTTTTCCAATTTCAGGACTTCATGTATTTTGAAAGATCTCCACCACAACGTTCATCAAGATAAACGGACACAGCAAGTCAGCAATTATGGTTAATAAAAAAGAATTTAGAAAAGTTGGATTGGGCTTACAGTCCCCTCAATTATTTGCAAATATATTTATCTGCTTTTTCAGAATGTTTTTATTGCATGTTAGCTCTAACAGGTAGGCTAAGTGTGTTCTTGCACTTGAAAGAAACAATCTAAACATGTGTTTCAATTGAGTATCTGTCTACTTGGCTACTTGGTAGACTGGAAGTTCACCCTGAAAAAGTGATGACTCATTAACCAAGTAAACATGTATACAGTGAGCTTGAAAACACTTACCCATGAGATAAAGGAAAATGAATCCCATAGCTTTCACCTTAATGGGTAGTAAAATGGTGAGCTTAAAGCAATCTCTGCTGAGATAGAGTAATAGAGCTTCCATCTCTAACCCACTCCTACTTCTCTCCATCAAAATGTTCTAGTATTGAAGACAAATTTGATTCCAGGTGAAAAAAATTATACTTCTCATCTTCAAAAACAGAAAGAAAGGCAGATAGAAAGACTATATTTTATTGTACAAGAAAAACTTACCTGTGCACTTTTGCGAAGTTTATGTTTCAATGGAAAATTTGATTTTATTACAAAATGAAACTTGATTTTTATCCTAAGATTTGTGTTTTTCCATACCTATTCCCTCATTGGCTAGCATGTGCACTCAGGAGCTCCCTATGTATGAAGACAGGGTCACACTATCAGGAAAAGAGGCAACAAGGGCCACAGCCAATCTAGGTCTCTGAGCAACAAGCTTGCATTTAATACATGTAACCTTTCTTGGTCACTGATGCCTTATACATAAAATTTGTTTGGCTAAATATCTAAGATTGACAGTTGAACTTTTTTATCTCATTTGATGTGACACAAAGAAGATCATTGTTTTTTCTGTCGAAGTGATCCCTGATAATCAATGTGCTGTTTTATTGCAAGAGTTGGAGTTTTGTTTTTAATTTTTGAAATGTGACACTCTTTGCGAAGTTTATGTTTCAATGTAGCCCTTTGTACAAGCAGTAACTACAAATTCTGACATTACTTGATACTGCTTTGCTGCTTTTTATTTAAGTGATAGGTAAATCTGTATCTATGCAAAGAAAGTGATAAAACAGCAAACATGCTACTTCTCCATGACCTGTACTTATCAGTAAAGATTATGTAGGATCAACAGTAAGTACAAATTGTACTTGCTTGTATTGACTAGTTAAAAGCATAGTGTATTGCTGAATACACTCTAATAAATCAACGAGCCTCTGATGCTATTTAGCTTCCTATCTGAATAAGGACTGAGTTCTTTCCGCCCAGCCACTATGTAGAATGTGATGCATTCTTCCACTGCTTATTAAATAAAGCAAGCCCGAGTGTTCTTAGATGCGATTACTCTGAGAGGAGGACTTTCACCCACAGTTCTTATTGAAGTGAAATAAAAGGTGCTCATTTTTAAACTGTATTCATCTTTTCATGGTGAAAGTTATTTTACTAGTTTCTTGTAATGTTCATTTTTATGTGCTACTATAAGCTTTTTAAAAAAACATGTAAAAGCTGCTGCTTTCTAAAATAGTAATTATTTTATATTTGAATACACAACTGCAGTCTTAAACAGACATATGTATTTTTTTCTTATCATGTTTGACATTTTATATAGGAAATCAGACAAATAGTATTGAGAAAGTTTATCTATGTAAACTTCATTTTTACTTGCTTGCATCCCTGCATTCTGAGACCTGCTCATTAATACCAAGAAAAAACAGTTTTTAGCATATGACATTTTAAATTCCTGTTTAAATTTTTTGTGGCCTTAACATGTCTTTTATAGTTACAGTCTCTTTCTTTAAAAATAATACGTGTCTTATATTTTTATACTATGACGCATATTGTAATTCCTATACTATGACTCAGATTGTAATTTACACTATGACTCATATCATAATTTGTATATTTCTTAATATTTCATAAAGTAAAATTTATCAGATCAATTAAAGAAACAAGTTATTCTCTGACATTTCTGTGTTTTTCATGCTTCATCATATTGTTTATGGCTTTTAAAGAAATATGTTCATAGTAGAGTGCTGTTTTATTATTTGACTTGTGATTGAGCTTTTATTAGAGACTGAATGTTTGGGGCCCCCGACCCCAAAATTTGTGAATTACCCCAATGTGATGGTAATTGGAGTGGGGCCTTTGGGAGGTGATAGGTCATGTGGGGGACTAACCAAGGAGTTGGTGCCCTTACGATCTGCCAGGGCCTTAGTCTTGGACTTCTCAGTTTCTGGAACTGTGAGAAATAAATGTTGTTTAAGCCACCCAGTCTATAGCACATTTTTGTTACAGTAGCTCAAATGGATTAAGTCAGAAATTGGTGCCAAGAAGTGGGGATGCTGCTGTAACAAACACCCCAAAATTGGAAGTGGCTTTGGAACTGGATAATGGGTAGAGGCTGGAAGAGCATTGAAGTGCATGCTGGAAAAAGCCTAGATTGCCTTGAACAGTTTTAAAGGTGATTTGAGAGCTCAAGAAGAAAAGAGCTAAAGAGAAAGCCTCAGTCTTCTTAGAGATTACCTAAGTAATCCTGAACCACATATCAGTAGTGCCAACCTTAAAAATAAAATAGCCAGTTATTTTTCTAGCAAAATGAGTTTATTTAGGAATAGCAGAGGAATTGCGATTAGGGACAAGCAAACTATGACAACACCATAGGCAAGTCCAAAGAGACACAGGGATGGTCAGCATTGTTAGGTTTCAGGAGGACGTTTGAGGAGGGATGTTCTGAACAAAGTTCCTTGGAGAAGAGAATTTGAGGTTGTAGAGGTTTCTCACTGGCTGCAAGTGGTGGTTAGTGCATTGTCGCTGGGGAAAAGGGAGATCTTCCCCTTTTTCTTAAAAGTGGAAGATAAACTTCCTAGTGAAAAATATTCTCTCTTGTTGAGATTAGAATTATGTCCCCTCCTCCTGCTGGTTATGCAGGCTGCACGGAGGCACGTGGGTGAGAGCTCCCCTTCAGAGTCTCCCCACTCCATGTCAAATGAGGTTTGCTTTACTTACTTCCACAGTAGAAATATGGACATTAAAGGCTGTTTGATGAGGTTTAGGTGGCACTGAGGAACCTGTTACTAAACAATGGATAAAAAGTGGTCTTTGTCATAAAGTGGCAAAGACTTGGCTGTATTATACCCATGTTCTAGTGTTTTGTGCAAGGCAGAACTTGGTGAATAATGAAATGATATTTAGCTGGAGACAAGTTCTAAGCTGTGCTGAAAGTACAGCTGGGTTCCCCCTGACCGCTGCTTATAGTGAAATGAAGAGGGAGAAAGGACCTAATAACAGATTTGTTAAGAAAAAATTAATAAATAAGAAACGGAACTTAAAGATTTGGAAAATTCTTAGCCTATTGAAAAAACGATATTGTAGTAAAAAATGAGAACACTAAGGGTGTGGCCAAGGTGCACTGATAAAGAGACTAGTATGAATGGCTTTCTCAGAGAAGCCAGGCACTCACCTCCAAGACACTGGGAAAATAATCCTGAAGGTGATGCGGTAGCTGCCACTCCCATTACAGGCCCTGCGTGCAAGCCCAGGGATGCAGAGTGAATTAAAGGACAGGTGGCCAGCACCTGTGGGACTTCTGTGCGCACTGCCCGGAACTCTCACATTGGGGTCTCTGTTTCTGTGCTGCCCCAGATGTGGCTCAGGTGGGCCCAGGCATGCCATGGGCTTTAGCGTCCACTCCTCCAGAGGGTGCAGGCAGCAAATTTTGTTGGTGTCCATGTGGCCACTTCACCAGGGCTCAGAATGCACAGGCCAAGGGGCATGGCCGCCTCCACCTAGGTATCAAGGAATGGGGCCACCTGGAAGAGACTTGCACTTGCAACTCCAGCCCTGTAGAGCCAAAGGGTCCCAGCAGAGAGACTCTGCAGGGCTGTTCTGCCAAGCCCTGCGGGTGATACGGCCATCCCCGCAGGTACGGACGGCAGATCATAGACTCAAAGATTATCCTTGAGCCTTATGTTTAATGTTTGTCCTCTTTACTCTTGGGCTTACCTGGGAACTGTTAATCCTTTCTTCTTTCCTGTTTCTCCCTTTTGGAATGGGAGTGTCTTCTATTGTGCCACACTTCTTTGTCCAAGTATGGTCAAAGTGAGGCAACATATGTTACACAGTAACACAGAAAATTTTCTTAATGATCAGATTTTCCAGAAAGCATACAAAAAACTGGTTATGAGACTAATTTGCATGCTGGCTGAATTTTTCAACCAACTAGATGCTAAATAAATTAAGGTTAAGTATAGAATAAACATATTTTGGAACCACAAAAGTTTTTTGGTTTCACAGTTTCATAGCTAGAGAGCAATTTGCCTCAAGATGAATCATACCTTGAGTCTCACCCATATGTGATTTAGACTAGATATTGGACTTTAGATTTTTGAGCTGATACTGAAACAAGTTAAGACTTTATGACACTTATGAATGGAATTAGAACCCTTAAGAAGAGACTCAGCACACTCCCTTGCCCCTTCTGCCATGTGAGGACAATGAGAAGACAGGGGTCTGTGAACCAGGAAGTGAGCTCTCACCAGCTGTGCACTCTGCTTGGACCTGATCTTGGACTTCCGGAGCTGTAAGAAATAAATTTGTGTGATCTATACATCACCCAGTCAATGAAGTTTCTTTGTTATAGCAGCCCATATGGACTAAGACAGCCTTTGAATACTTCTTTCCGAAAGGGATACTTGGAGTAATTTCTTATTATGAGTTTTATTCAAAGTCCTTGCTTTTTTATGTAACTTTGATACTAATAATTTTTTTATATAACTTTGATACTAATAAGCTGTATATTTCTGTAGTGGTAACTAGCTTTCTGACATAAGTAAGTTACTTATAAATGCTTATTTCTAAGCCACTTCTTTAAGACATATTTAAATTTTAAGTATGATTTCAGTGCCAGTATTTAATGCAGGAAAGCTGCTAGAATTTGTAACTGTCAGTGAAAGATGCATTTTAAAACAAGCTTTTCTTAATGATCAGATTTCTAGAAAGCATAGAAAAAACTGGTTATAAGACTAATTTGCATACTGGCTGAATTTTTCAACCAACTAGATGCTAAATAAATTAAGGTTAAGTGTAGAAAAAACAGTTATTCCTGGGAATGCACCCCACATCTCTTCACACAGCTGGCTATTTTTCAGTCTTTCCCCCGCAGTGTTTAAGGTTTAATTCAATTTATACAGAAAGATGCAAGCTTGGGAAACCCATAGGTCTGGGTTTAATAAACTAATGCCAAATTCAGCTTTTTGTCTCATCATAGCTAATATTTAAAATGGGTCTTTTCCTGTAACTTGATTGACCTTCACAGACTGCACTTCACATTTGCCTCTCAGCTTTTTAAATTACAAAACCCAGAAAAGAGAAAAACAGAATAATACATTCCAAGTGTGGTCAAAGTGAGGCAACATATGCTACACAGTAACACTTGGCATAGTTAGTAACAGCACACGGTAGGCATTCACACAGTATTTGCCTAATGAATAACAATACACTTGGTGGACATAATGGTGAAATATTTATTATAGCACCCAGGAAAAAGTTTTACTATCCTCTCCATGATTTCACTCTATTAATATTTTATGGAGCATCTACTAAATTCAGGCACTGAGCTATTTCTGAAGGCAGAGAGAAATGCAAAGGTGAAAATATATGTAATTACTACCTTTAGGGGTTCACAGGCTAATGGATGAGACAGACTTTTAAACAAACAAAAAATATACATCTTAGAGGACCACAATGGACATGTGTTCAATGGAATGTTAGCACATTCAATAGAGGCCCTGTCACAGCAGCACCTCAGATGCTGTATATTTCTGTCCCATTTAAGCAGACAGTTTAGGCTGACTGGTTGTATCATATGCCAGGTAAACTTCCTGGCCCTGCTGGAGGGAAGATGCATTTTACAGTCTTGTCTGTAAGTTGAATGCATGGTAAATGCAATTGAAAGGTCAATTTAGCAAATGTCCATCTAGCAGGACAATTGAAATGTCCATCTAACAGAGTGGGATTGATTTTTTATCACAGTAAACATAGAGCCCAGGAGAGTGGTACATTTAAAATGCTCAACAAACATTTATTGAATGAATGAAAACAAATCCTGATATGTGTATGACACTGTGCTAGGTTTACAAGGAGACAGAAATCAGCAAGGATAGAGCAAGTAAATATGTAGTTACAGCACAAAGCTAAGGAATTGTTGCACAAAATAAAGATTATTTTATTTGCGGCTGTATATTTCTTGTTCTCACAACTGCATTATGAGATATACATCTATGCCATTTTCCAGAGGCAGAAACAAACCACGAAGAGAGATGGGGTGCTAAGGAATGTCCTCTTCCTGCTGTAAGTGTAATTAAGGAAAACTGAAGTGTTGGATAAGAGGTGAGAAAAGTGTAAGCTCGTGGAAGATGGAGAACTGAAGAGGTGGAAATAATGCAAGAGTTTGTAGAGCTGTCCAGTCTCAAGGTTCCAGCTAGAAATCTAGCCTGGCAGCACAGTCTCCTAAACCTGTTTCCCCAGTTGGCCACAATGTGCTGGGAGTGAGTGTGCACTGGTGTGTGTGGTGGAAGTGGGGGGCATGCTAAGGTTGGTGTTTCTGCATGTAATATCTAAAGAAAATGCAGAGTAAATTCTAAAAATATTCTGTACTTAGCTAGGTTAATGGTCACTCTTTAAATTTTCCTGCAGTTCCTAGTTCTGCTGCTTCTCATCAAGTCACACTAAGAACCAGTTGTGAAGCCATACAGTTTTGAGATGTAGAGTTAGTGAGTTTACCTCAAAATATGATTCCAGGCTAGATGAATCTTTATTTGGGCACGTGAAGAAAAATCAACCTAATCATGAGACCAGTGGTTTAATGTGCCGAATTACCTGTAATAACAGCGATGATCAGTGCTTTCTGTAAGTCAGGCACCATTCTGGTCCTAAGAACTTTGTGTACATTAACTCATTCAATTCTCACAACCCTATAAAACAGATTACTATAATAATTCCCATTTTATGGATGAGAAAATGGAAAGTTAGGTATTTTGCACAAAGTAACCCAGCTAGCTTCCATCCACAAAATCATTATTTGAAGGTGACTTCAGAGGCTAACCCTAAATTGCCTAAACCACTATGCCCTGTGATTTCTTTGTGTGTTAACACAGAAATATAGGGAAAAAGAAACAGGAAAGTGATGACATGTTACCACACATTTCTCAGGTTCAGGACTATGGTGGGGAAGCCTGGGAGGCTCCAAGGAGCTTCGGTCTGGGGGTGTGCTCTCCCCTCCAGGCTTACTAATGCTTCTGCTGGGGTCCCAGTGGTATATCCAATGGAAGACAACTTTTATGTTATTCTGTCAGTTTGGTGCTTCCCAAGTCATGCATAAGTTTTAAATATGAGCCCCAAGGCAATGAAGACAAATCTTGGTTATGAATTCTCATTGAATTCATTTTTTTTCCCTCTACTTGAAACACAAGCCCAAACAGTCAAGCTTGGTCTCTGTTTGCCAGTATGTTGGTCACCGTCTACACTGGAGTGTATCTCTTTGAGAGTTCCCATCTTATTGGAAATATCACTTCCAATATTACACTTTCCTTCCTAAGGTGAAATCTTAGGCCCGTGCTAATAGGAATTAGGTAACTCATTCTCTCCGGGATGCTGAAGACAGTGTCAGCCTGCGTTTAATATTCAGATATTTCAAATTGCTCCTGATTTTGACCTCTACTAAATTCTCTTGGCCTCTTAGGAGCTATCTTTGCATTTAAGCAGCTTTTGGTTATACATTAGCTAGGATTTTAAGATGATCTGGTTTGCAACATTGCCAGCAATGGGAGTGATCTATTTTTATTATTTTACTGTGAAATAATTTTATTATGAAATATTCAGGGGATAATGCTTTAACATAAATATAAAATTTTAAACAATTTTGAGCTTGTAAATTATTACTATTTCTTAGACCAAACTGACAAATTTTTACTTTCTATTCAAGGTGATATATATTATTTTTCTATCACATGTTACCAAATTCCAGATTCCCTTATAATACATTTAATGTCCCTAATACTGTTGTTATGTAAAAAAGTCAGCTAGCTCTTCTGAAATTATAGAAACAATCCTTTAAACAATTTTAAAAGCTTGTTTGTTCAAATTGTCTTAGATAATAGTCATTAAACATTATTTGAGTTTTAATATTTTTCATCATAACAGATAAAGCAGATAAAAGTTAGACAATTTCGAAACTCTTGATTATGCAGGAATAGATACATAGAGGGTGACAGAGAGAAGCAATCACCATGACAAAATATTTATCTAGTTTTACAGCCTCCACTCCACACCCAATGTCAGTCTACTATAGGGGGCAGCACAAGCTCATGGATTTCTTTGGTAAAGTGCTCATTTTTTCATCCAAGAATATATCGATACTAATTTATAAATTTTAATGAATATAATAAAAGGATTTTAGAGTTAGAAGGGGCATTAAGGACAAGCCATACAATGATGAAATTGAGAAAGACCCAGTTCAGGTGCTCAAAGTTACACTGGGAATTAGTAGTAGAATTGAAAGTATGGATCTCCATTTTTTTATTCCAATTTCCTTCCACCACACCAAAAATTTAACAATGACTTAAAACATTTTAATGCAACATCCTTCATAACATTGAAATGTTAATCAATTAAAAAAAAAAAGAACAGACCCAGTTTCAAATGTTTCTAATGCTCTAAATCATTTTTAGGCACATGCTTATAGTGTCCACCTCAATAACCAGACTAATTTCACAGAGGTCTTCTTACTATAAAGGAGAAACTAAATTGCTATGATAGGAAAACAGCAACAAGAACATTTGAAATGTTTTCGTCAAGGGTAACATAGAGGTTTATTGTATTCAACCTTTCATCATTGATACAATGATATCTTCTGTAGTCACCACTCACATACGAGTTAACTTTGTTATTAAAATATGTATATTAAGGGTTTTTCTTAAAGGCTATTTGACAAATTTTTCTTCTTTGAAGAAATGTATTGTTGGTTCAAAAAGGAAAGCAGTCAAGCAAATACAATCATGCCATTACCCTGAGAAGGGAAAGGGAAATGGATCTAATGGGCAACTGAACACAACTCTTGCCTAGATGTGACCTAGTTTGCCTGTTGGCCCAACAGATGACATGGCTGAGGACATGGGGATATTTTATTCAGGGATCTGGCAGATGGGATGATAGCTATGAGGATTCTTCCTGAAAAGGCTCAGCATCAATTTTATCCCCTAGAGCTGCTTTGCTATTATTATTTTTTCTATTAACTAGAACATTTTCATTTTCCTCTGTGTCTCCTGTGTCCATGTATTTGTCTGAATCCTGTATGGCTTTGTGTATTTCTGTATGGCACACTCAGGCCACTGGTTGGAGGTATGGCCACAGGACATGCCTAGACATGGCAATGGAGAGTTTATGCTGCTTACTGATAACTCCAACATTCAAAAGAAAACTACTTACACTGCTGGTGTTTTGAGAGATTACTTTGTGAATAAAATCAGTTGTGAGATAGACACAGGGGGGAAACATAAATCATTTTTATCCTGATAAGACTATTTTAAAGACATTTCAATGTTCTCTGGCAACAACAGGCTTACAGAAGAGTGTGGAATCAGTTACCTCCCTGTCTCAGGCTGAGCTGGATAGTCAGAGGGATCCCTGGTAGAGGCTTGCTCCTACAAAATTTACCCAATGGAGGAACTAGGAATGTGTGCTTCCTGCAGACAGGCTGCTTTCCCAAAGAGAGACAAAAAGAAGAGACCCAACTGGTTATGCCCAGTTCCTTCTTTCAGTCTCTACTAGCTGGGTAGGTCATCCCTGCTCCCTGAAGCAAGTACATGCGGGCAGGGGAAAAGCCAGTGTTCTTTAATGCCGCTGCCCTTTCGTGGGAATGCCAGGAGTGGTGAGTGAATGGTAGAGATTGTTGTGTCCCCTCAAGTCCTTCTCACCTTCCCTTATGCAATAGCTTCTCATCTCATTGATTCACAGTGAAGTCTGGACTACACACAGTATTTCCTGAATGTAGTGATGTGACAGGTTCTGGTCAATTAAAAGTGAAGTGTGGTAACTTTTTTAAAAGATAAATGACACTTATTGTTTGCCTCTCATTGTTTCTCACCTCCTCCCTATATACTTGGCATTGGAAAACAGGTTTTAACAGCGGATTCCTCTGGAAAGTAGAATTAGGGATATTCACTCTTGTTTTACGTGTTTCTTTATTGCTTGAATTTACTGTAATATTCATTTCATAACTTAAAAAATTAAGGATAAACTTTTTAAAGTTTCCTATAGCTGTCCCTCTCTAGGATGCTGTATTTTAGGCTATAATATAGGACTTCCTAATCCTGAAGGAACATTAAAATTTACTGGGACTTTTCCTTAATTGTAGTGTAGAGGCCTGCCCCACCTCTTACCCTCTGTGGGTAAAATTGCAATATTTCCATAATCTCTTGCCTGGCTCTAGTTCATCCCCATATCAATAGGTGTTTCCAAGGGGTAATTACATAGGCGAGGGAGGGCTTATCTGGACTGAAGAGGTTGGGTGGAGCGCTCCCTTCTGCTGCAGCCACGTCCAGTGACGCAAGTAGAGAGTGACGTGAGTCGACTGCTTGTAAGCTATAAATGGGTTCCTCCCATTTTATTTCTCCCTTTGACTGATTTTGGCTTCAAAGGTATTTTGCCCCAGGATTTTCCCCCCAGAGTTACACTAATACTCAGTAAAATGTCCAAAAGTCTCCTTTATTTACTTCTATTCCCCGAGTCTTACATTTGATAGTAGTTTCTTAACTGCATTCCCACGTCCAGCTCAATAAAGAAACAATCACTCCCAAGTCTGCCCTTATCACTCCTACTCCGCCCTTAATCCTTCCTTTTGGCCAGCTAACCAACCTTTCAGATTTTGCTAATTTTTTTAATGAATCACACAAAAAAGTTTCCAAGAAAATATGCACAGATTAGTTGACTGGTGGTGTGTGTGTGTGTGTATGTGTGTGTGTGTGTGTGTGTGTGTGTGTGTGTGTGTGTGTGTGTGTGTGTGTGTGTACAGAACTTTTAGGACCCTTTCTTCAGGAATCATCCCACTTTCATGTGAGGTTTTAGGCTTTAGTGTATAGCCTGTCAGTGTTGAACTGAGAATTTGAGTAAATTTGTCTCCTAACTGCTGCTCTCAGCGTCAGTTTCAAATATAAACTACAGAGTCTCCTTCAGCAAATATTCTATTGAAGAGAAAGAAGGACTACTATTTCTGCCAACTTGAAAACTCCCTTGTCTGGAATTCTCTGTCAACAACATAAATCATCACTATAGATAACAAATAAATGATAAGAGAACAACCAACACCTAAATTCTAGCAGTGTCTGGTATTCAACTGTGGGTGGGAAGCATATATCTAGGAAGCATTGGATATTTTCTACAGAGACATTGTGTTGTATCAGAAAGAGTGTATCAGACTTTGAATCCTGAGTGTAGTCCAATAGCCATCCTTGCTAATTAAGTCACCTTTGGCTAAAAATGAAGCTCATGTGCTCCTCCACTTCTGCCTCTGTAAAATTAAAACCAGAATTCCTGACTTGTTTTGATAACAGTGTTAATATGAGAACTCCATCGAGATCATTATATGGATAAGATTGGACTATTCCAAACATTAGCATTTTTACTAGGTAAAAGAAAAGAAGGAAGAATATGAACAGGGTTTGTTTTGCTCTATATAAGGAAACTTAACCGGGCTCTAGTAGTCTTATGAACTATCAAAGAAAACTGACCCAGAAATACTCTCAAGGGATAAAAGAAATGTCAGTTAGCAAGACAGCTGTAAGCACTGATTTTTTTAAGGAAAAGAAAAGATGAAAAGTGCCAAGCCACAAGATTAGCCCCTTTAGAGGATCCTGGCATTCTAACTGGGGATCAGGGATTTGTTAAATAATCATGTTCCCTTCCTTTGGTTAGATCAATGGAAGCATTAAGTCATCTGACCCAAGGATGAGTCACCCACAAATTTACGGGAAGATCCTCAAAGTCTGAATGTCAAAGTAAATGAAATGGAAAAAATGTGTATGGATGTCATGTTTCCATATGTCTAGATAGATTAACTAGTTTAAGTTCCCCTTAAGAGCAAGAACCCATTCCTGCTCTTTGGGTTCAAAATATTGACCAAGAAGAAAGGCAGAACTGAAATAAAACAAAAGCATTAATTTGGGTGTCTCAGAATTTTAATTTGGGAACTATATATTCACATAGCAAACAAAAGTTAGGGCTTTTTAAAGACAATAGGGAATGTTTGTATTTGTTGTTTACAAAGACTTTTGATTGGTGTTTGAAGTAGAAAACTAATTGTGACTGAATAGAATTTGTTGCTGAGACTATCACTGAGCAAAGTCTCTTACTGAACTAAGTTGCAGATGTTCCTGGTGAGTCGTTGTGACCTACCAGGCGGGGATTGTGGAATTCCTAGGGTCTTGTCTTTAAGAATTCAGTCCAGAGATCCAGCAGAAAATTAAAGCAGCAGGAGGCTATTATTTAGCACAACTGTTATCTGAATACACTCCAAGGGAGGAGGCGGCCAGAATTAAGGAAGACAAAGGCCCCATCTTTCAAAGAATGGTCTATTTAGCTTGTCCTGGCTGGGTGGTGCACTTTGATTGATAGGTTGACAGTTCTACTTATACACCCACTCCTCTTGTTGTGCATGTCTTTTCCCAAAATGCACACAGAAAAGCCCAAGGTGGGAGCAGAGCAAAACTGCAATTTTATTTTAATGAGATTATGATGAGGTGTGTGTGGGGGGGTGGGTGTCTTAGTTTTGTTGGATTACGCCAGTGCTGTGATCTGGGTAGGACTGGTTTGGCCTGGTCCAAATAGGCAAGAAATTATCTCCCTAAAAAGCCTTGGTTGTCTTCAAGAGGGACCCCCCTTAACTGGGTGTTTTTCTCCTTGAACCTTATCTTCCCCTTCCCCCGCTGCTCATACCTATCTTCTACCTAACACTTGGAATACTGGTTTTGAACTGGTTTGGCCCAGTACAAAAGTTCATGGTTCCAGTAGTGAGGATGAGCAAAAGGCCCATTTCCGTAAGGACCTCCTGGCTCCATTTTAATAGCCCTTGGCTTACATTACATCAGACTTCTCTAACTTTGAATATGTGATAATTCTGACAAGCTTTAGACTCAAGTATACTAATTTAGTTTTCATGAAGAACTAAAAAAAAAATGAAACAGTACATTTAACCTTCCCCAAAAAAGAGAAGAAAAACAATGTAAGTAACCATATTATCTAACACACAATTATTGTGTTCAATTCTTAGAATTCTTTACAAACTTAGCTGCCTTCATATATACATTCATTGTTCTTTACTCTGCAGAAGGATTTTGTTAGGGAGAGGCCAGTGCAAGAAACCTCCTAAGGACATGGTTTTGGAAATCATCTTTTAAAAATGACTCCCCAAACTACAAAACTCAGTTTGTCCCATAAACTCTATGACCTAGTTGAATCACACACCATATTCACCCACTTATCTTAAATCCACTTTCAAATCTCAAAGATATACCAAATTAAGTTACTCCCTTCTGAAAACTCTCCAGCAGCTTTCCAGTCGCCCATACATCAAAAAGCAAACTTTGTTTCCTTCCAGGGACCTAAATCATTATTTGCCAAATCTTAAGACAATTTACTCCTTTTCTCTCACAGTTCACCTCTCAGAAAGGCATGCCCTGACCTCTCTAAAACATTTACAGTCTCCAAATCACTCTCCTTCCTGTCAATACTTAACACCTGCAGAAATATTTACTTTTTGTTTATGCTAATTTCTGAGAAGGCAGGGATTTTATGTGTCATGTTTACCACTATATCCTCACTGCTTAGAACAGTGGCTAATGAGCAGAGACTAAATCAATGCTGAATAAATGCCATTGAAAATTTGGACACAATATGATAGCTTCTATGAAGATAATTTCAGCAGAGGAATTTAAAAGAGTAGAGATGAGAACTGCATTATTAGAATAATTGTGTCCCTAGCCTTGATAGCTACTTTGAAGGAGACACTACTTATTTGGAAACATCCAAATATATATAAAATGTTATATTATATATGATATATGTATTTAGCTTGATTCTCTTCTCTTACATTCTTCTAAGTCTTTTGGTAAGAGATAATTTAACATCTGGCTGCAGCTTTTTCCTGGGATACAAATCCAGAAATAATTTTTTCACCACCAATTTATTCTGCAAGAAGCCTGTCTGCCTAAGACCTATCTGGTGGCTGGACTTAGGAATACAACAGATGTCTCAAAAGTAGGCATAGGAGCTTGGGAGGTATTAGTTGGACTCTTTCTTTTTTTAGAACGACTATGTGCTGGTAGATGAAGCTACCAGTTGAAGAGGCAAGAGTTTCCTCTACAGAGGAACAGCACAGGCTTGGACAGCCTTGAACAGCACAGGCGAGGACTGCATGATATGTGGATTTTTTTTCAATATATTTGAAAATTTTTTGGAGATCTGTGATAATTTAAAAAAACTCACAGATGAACTGCATAGTCTAGATATACTGAAAATATAAGAAAAAAGTATGTCATGAATGCATAAAATATGATACAAGTCTATTTTATCATTTACTACCATAAAATCAATAGCAGAGTATTAATTATAAGACTTTGTGGAGTCAAAAGTTATACATGGATTTTTGCCTGCATGGGGGTCCATGCCTCTAATCCCTCTGTTGTTCAAGGGCCAGTTGTATTGTTAGGGTTAGGGTTATTTGTTACAAGGAGAAAATAAGGAGACCTTAGGCTGTCAAATTACTGACATGGGTCATGTCAGTAGTTTCTGGAAGGGAGGAGTATGGTTGTTGGTAGCAATTTACTTTCTTTTCTTTTCTTTTTATTTGTTCCAGGAGTAGCACATTAATGAAAGATAGGGTCTGGTTTATAGGACAATAGCTGTATTGTATTTGAGTCCTGGCTCTTACATGTATGGAAAGGAGTAATTAGTAACTTTGCTCATTTCTAGGTTGGGAAGACTTCTTCAAATTGGTAAATACTTGAAAAATAACAATAACAAAAACCTAGTGGCAGGCTCTTGGCAACAGGTACAGAAATTTAGGCTCGAGGGAACCCTATGAAGACTAATTTAGCAGGCTTAGCAGAAGTGACGACAGATGAAATGAAAGTGGGCTCAGAGCAAGATGCCAATCTGAAGCAAACTGACTCTCAGACTGAAAAACTAGACACAAATTTGATTATATGGTGTGATCACAATGTTGCTCCAAATTGTGAAAGGTGAAATAAAATGGAGTCACTTACGTCAGGGCTTTTAAAATAGAGCCAGGAGGACCTTAAGGAGATGGGCTTTGGCCCATCCTCGCTGCTGGGACCGTGAGCTTTGGAACAGGGTAAAACTGCAAATGTCCCAACGACTCAGACTGAACACCTGCAACTTGCTACAGTAACAGACTTTGTTCAGTAACAGGCTTAGCAACCAATTCTATTCAGTCACGATTAGTTTTCTGACTCAACACTGTCTTGCCAATGGGTTTCAGCCCCAGGCAAGTTTGCTATGGATTCAATGTGACCAAAGAAATTGATAGCAAAACGTTCTTTGGGGTGAAAGTGTTTATTACTGGGCTTGTTCTCTGGCAGTAGGTCGAGCACTAGCGTCTCTGCCTCCACACAGAACACTGGGTTGAGCTCTCTATATAGCGCAATAATAGCTTATTGCCCAAAGGTGTAGAAATGGTAGCCTAGCAATAGGCCAGTTACATCATCAGGTGATTTAAGTTCAGTGAGGATCCTGGCCATAGGAACCCCAACTTCCCCACACTACACCCCTCCAGGATTCTCACCTTACAATCTACACACTTTCAATCTTCCGCAATGGTCCCTGTGCAAGAAAGCTGAAGCACTGCAACAAGATTTCACAATAGCAACAGAGAATAACAACAATTTAGAGATAATAAAATTAAGATACAGCAAGATTTTGATACAGGTAACAGAAGTTATAATAATCCTCAAGCCAGAGAAAGTTCCAATCCACAAAGACTTTAGGAGCAGTAAGACATATGTTTTAATGACACTAACATTGGCAAATCTTGTTCATCAGGTAGGATGCATGCAAGAGAGTCATCCTGTGATAGGACTGCAGGAGGAAGGGGGTACTTTCCAGGTCTAGTATACTACACTTTTACTCCTTTCCCCGTGGGGGGGTTACTGAAGGGTCTATATATAGTGCTACTAGAGGTGCATGCACTGGCCATAATGATAAAACAAAACTCGCTGGTAAAATGCTCCTACCTTTTGGTCATTCAGGATATACTACTGTGGCCTTTGGGGGCCACTCTGATGTTATTCCAGGAATACACAGGAGGCCAGCTTCCAGGCCTTGTCCCCAAGGTGCCAGGAGAGCCAGCCATTGTTAGTTCATGTGTCAAAAGCTCCAAGGCCGCATCCACTCAATGGAGTCTCCAGGGTTCAGTGCAGTTGGTGCTGGCAGCAAGATGTTATTCTGCTGGCCGAAACTCGGTTTCAGTGATTCTTCCTTGGATTGTACTTGCAGTTGTATAGGGGAGGCAGCCATATGTGTTAACATGTCTATAGGGCTAAGGGCTCTCTTTTAGGGTCTCTCGTTCAAATGCCATAGTATGGTCCATAAGTGGACTGACCATCCCTGCAGACTATTGGTATCTGACTTTAGTCTGGATTTTAATAAGCCATTGTATTTTCTATCATGCCTGCTGTGGTAGGATTGTATGGCACATGAAACTTCCACTTGATTCCCAGCTGTCACACACATTCATGCAGTGTATGGCCAGCAAAATGGGTGCCCTGATCACTCTCGATTACCTGTGGTCAGCCATAGGCAGCAAAGAGATGCTCCAGGCCTCTTTTGGTCATCTGCTTGTCTGCACAATGGGTAGGAAAAGCAACCAGAATTCCAGTAACTGTGTCCACACAAGTCATAGCATATTGATATCCTTCTGACACAGGTAGAGGCCCAATATAGTCTATCTGCCACCTGACAAGGGGTACAGGCCCCTTAGCTATTGTTCTATGTTGCTGTGGAACTCAGTGTAAGTCCCTTCTGGAGCACACAACACACTCCTGCCAGGCTCTACTAACTTCTTCAAAGGTCAAAGGCAAGCCCCACTGACGGGCTACAGCCCACATTGTCTTTTGCCCTGCATGCAACAAATGCTGATGTAACCATTGGGCTACATCAGAGGCAGGCTTTCCTTCTAATCAACATATCTGAGCCAATTTATCTGCTTCATCATTTCCTGGGAATGCCAGTGGTAAATGACCTGTCACATGGTATACTGTAATTATTTTAATCTGACCACAGGCCCATAAGTCCACAATTTTTGCCCCCAAAGGGGTCTGTGACCAACCAGCCAGTTGGCATGGTACCAGGTTAGTAGCCACAGGATCAAGCCTTGATAGACATCCCAGCTGTAGTGCAGACAACTATTGAGGAGGGCTCCTGGCTGATCACAAGCCACATGGCCCACAACTCTTCCCATTGGCTGCTCTTCTCCTCACCATCTTCCATCCATATTGTCTCAGTCTTAGGATGGAAAGCTATGGCCCTCCATTTTTGGGGCTGCCCATGGCTGGAGCCATCTGTGCACCATGCATCTTCAGGTATAGGGGCTCTTCCCTCCCGATAGGGACTCTTGGCTACCAATGGATCAAAAGCAAGTTCTTCCTGCTTTTCACTAGTATATGTCACCGGCCCCAATAAGGATTGGAGTTCTTCACTCAAGGGGCTGCTAGAGAGGGCACTACACTGCTGTAGGTAAGCACCCCACTTGGCTAGTGTGGGTGTTTGTGCCACACCACTCCTTGGCTTTTGGATCCAGTCTCATACCCACCCCAAGATGGGATAGGTGGTTATTACCTTTATCGGGGCCATTCCAGTGATGGGTTCTATAGCCAGCAAGGTGTGATACACAGCAGCTGGTTGTTTTTCTATCAAAGTGTATCATACCTCTTTCCCTTTCCAGAGTAGTGACCCGAATCCAACAGGTTGGTGAGTTCATTCAAGCCACTGCCAGAGACCCCAGCCATAAATGTCTTCAGTCACATGACCATCCAGCTCACAGGGCCTTGATGGGTCTATCACAATCAAGGCCTGCACAGCATTGACTGCCTGTTTTGCTCTAATAAAGGCAGATACACAGGTCTCATCCCAGTCCCACCTGACACCCTTTTGTACCAACCGGTATAAGTGCTTCAGAATTTGTGCCATGTGTCGGATAAACACTCTCCAGTAGCTTAGAAGACCCATAAACTCCTGTAGCAATGCTATAGTTGTAGGGGTAGGAAAGGCCTGGACTTTATAACTGCTTCTGGTATAACTTTGGTCCTACCAGACCAGACGACCTCCAAGAATTTGACAGACAAACCAGGTCCCTGAACCTTGGTGCTATTCACAGCTCAAGCTTTCTCCTGTAAATTTTGCAGCAGTCTAGGTGCTGCACGTTCTAGATCTGAAAGAGAATTGGATGTGAGCATGACATCATCAATATAATGGTACAGCTGCACCGTTGGCAACATGGGAGAAATGTTTCCTGTGGTTGTTTTAAATTTCACAGCCACATTTGGGGGTAATCTGTTATACAGCAGTAGCAATCAACACAGGAAACATTTCTCCCATGTTGCCAAGTCCTGGTCAACAAGTCCATGACAAATGGTGTGGCTGTGGAGGTATCCCTGTGGAAGGACGGTGAAAGTCCATTGTTGTCCTTCCCACGTGAAGGCAAACTGTTCTTGACTTTCCTGCTCAATTTCAATGGAAAGGAGGCATTAGCAAGATCTATGACATAATGGTATGTTCATGGCTGAGGGTATCCATCAAGTCTGGAATAGAGGGGACAGCAGCATGCATAGGGGATATGACTTTATTCAGTTCTCTGTAACCCACAGTCATACGACAGGAGCCATCTGGCTTTTTTACTGGCCACACTGGGGAATTGAAAGGACTATGGGTGAGCTTTATAATACCCACCTTTTCCAGCTCCTGGAGAGTTTCTCCAATCTCTTTACGCCCTCCAGGCAGTTTGTATTGTTTGGTATTAGTCACCCACCGAGGTACAGGCAAAGCTATGGGTGGGTGCCTAGCATGTCCCCTCAGAACTGCCTTCACCACACGTACTCTCAGTCTGAACCCATAGACCCTGCAGGATATCAATCCCCAAAATATATTCAGGGATAGGAGATATATACACAGTATACTCTTTAGGGGGTAGACACCCTATTCCCAAAATGTATTTAGGCTTTTTTCACTCTGACAGCCTTACCTCCAAATCCATCTATGACAGTGAGGGTCCTGGGCAACTGCTCAGGGTTACCATGTATCAGTGAACATTCAGCTCCTGTGTCCACCAGAGCCAGGACACATTGTATGTTCACTGGGGACCAATGGATAGCTATTTCAACATGTGACCTCTGGTCCCCACCTGGTCCCTCAGGGCAGATACCTTGACCTTTCCCTCAGTCAAACCATGTTCCCCAATCACCTTCCTGTGTGGGCTCAAGTGAGGTTAGCTCATTCTCCAGCAGAAAGTCTTGCAAACACACAGGTCAGACTCATGGCTCTGTCTCTGACCTCTCCTCTTTGGTCTTAATAGTTGGAACTGCTGCTCTGATTTCAGCTGCTGCCAAAGCTCTAGTAAGATCCTATTTGACTTCCCATCTAATTTTGTTCCATCTGCTCCTGCCCGTATTAAATCAACCCACACTTGGGTCCTCATAACCTTCATGGGGCCCTGTAAATTCTTCTTATGAGTAACAGATCTTATTTCTTTCTGGGTTCTCATTGCTTCAGCCTCTCCTAAGTCTCCTACTGTACATGTCACCTCACCTATGGGATGGCCTAAGTCTGGGGAAAAAATGGCCACTAGAGATCCAAAGAGCGATGTGGGAGCCATTTGAAGTACAGTATTTCTCATTCCAGTAGTGAAAATCTCTTCATCTGTGCTATAATTCTCTGGACTACAGATGGCATTTCTTATGCCTAGCTCTTGTAACACCTGTTGGAGTTCAGCGTATGTCTGCCATCTAACGAGAGGATGGTAGATCACCTGGATTGGGCCACACAGCACAAAGCGCAGCCATAAGCCAATCAAGGAGTGAGTGACTCCCTGGGGTCTGGTGTACATTTTGTAATCGCTGTCTCAAGGCAGGCTGCACTGTCAGGGAAGCCAGCTTTCCCATCTCTGATCCTGACAGAACAGTTCTATCCACCCCTAAGTCTCACAGATACAGGAGCCAAGCTGATATTGACTCTGAGGGCTTCTGCCTAAACCAGGAGCCCAAATCCACCAACTCAGCCTGAGTATAGGGGTGCACCACAGAGTGCTCCACGACCTGGGGAGGGGGCTGCTCCTCTCCTTGGGGAACTTTCAGCTGCTAGGTCTTTATTTCCTTTACAACCACTGGGCATGTTTCCAATACAGGAGGGGCCAGTGTCTCCAGCACCACCCTTTCATCCTTCCCCAGCTCCTCCATTTCTGGGGCTGATGTCACCTTTCTCTCCCCTCCCCCCAGTGCCTCCTCTGCTACAAACTTTACCTTTCCTTTTCTACAGTGCCTCACAGCAATGCCAGCTCAGTCTTCAGAAGCTCTCTTACCTTCACCTCAATGCTTCACACTGTCGTTTGCGCCACCTCCGCCTGTGCTTCCCTCAGGAGTTTGTCTTTTTCCTTATGGCCTCTTCCTCCTTCAGAACCACCTGGCAGCACTGCCTTTTTGTTCTTTTAGGAATTTTTTACCTTCAGTGGCACCTTGCTGCCGGCATTCTCGTGCTGCCTCCTCTTGCATCAAGGCCATCTCCTTCTTCAGGTAATCCAGCTCATGTTCTCATACTGCCATTTCTTGGGTCTCTTCTGTAGATCTTTCTAATACTGTGAGAAGCAGCCAACCCACATTTCCTGCTGCCTCACGCACAGTGCTCTGTCTCTCAAAAGACCTACTTACTATACCAAGGGCCACCCCTACAGCCTCAGGTGTCATCTCCATTTGCCTCCAGTCCTGGGGTGGGGCCCAGTGCTCTAGGAGGCAAACCACCTCAGACCACATACCCACTGGGGGACAATCCACTGTCTCCGTATTCACAGGGGCAGCCCGCTGAAGCACCCCTCCCATAGGGCAGCCTGTCTTTTTCCTTGGTCAACAATGAGCCCTGCTGACTTTTGCCAATTGTCTTACCAATGGGTTTCAGCCCTGGGCAAGTTCACTATGGATTCAGTGTGACCAAAGAAATTGACAGCAAAAAGTTCTTTGGGGTGAAAGGGCTTATTATCCCACTTGTTCTCCCTGCTGGCTGTTTGTCCAGCAGTAGCATCTCTGCCTCCACGCGGAGCACTGGGCCGCGCTTTCTACATAGCGCAATAATAGCTTATTACCTAAGGGTGTGGAAATGGTAGCCTTGCAACAGACCAGTTACATCATCAGGTGGTTTAGGTTCAGTGACAATCCTGGCCATAGGAACCCCAACTTCCCCACAAACACTTACCAAAATTCTTTGTAAACAATATGCAAACAATGTGTAAGCAATATGCAAACATTCCCTATTGTATTTAAAAACCCCTAACTTTTGTTTCCTAGTGGAACACAAATTGGATTGTGTGGACAAAGTGAAGGTTCTTATGGCCAGGGTTCTCACGTGGCCCCGGTTGTCCTGCTCACTACATGTTTGGGCAATACGTTGCTATTGACTCTGTAAAGAGCCCTGCCCAGTGCTCTGGGTGACACAGCAGCACAGCTGCAGGAGAGCAGAGAGCAGAGTGGTGGCAGTACTGAGGATAGAGACTGAGATGGCTGTGGGAGCAGAGAGACTCGCTCTGAGTGGACAGGATTCTAGTGATTGACCTGCCACTGTGCTAATAAAGTTGGGTATAAATCCTTTCACCCCAAGAACATTCTATTGTCATTCTTTGGTCTCATTGAATCCATAGTGAACTTGCCTGGGGCTGAAACCCATTGGCAAGACAGGTTGCTATCTGAATCTGTGCTCCCTGAATTGCAATACTGAGACCCCCAAATAAATGTTTTTGTTTTATCTCAGTTTCTGCCTCCTTTCTCTGCTGACACACACACACACACACTCAAACTCACATAAATTATAAACCTTTTCAACCACATACAAGTAGACAGAGACCTTAAGGAAACACATCTGGTTATTTCTGGGTGGTTGTATTATAAGTGATTTGATTTTCTCTGTTTTTACTTTTTCCCATTTTCCTTGCCAAGCTTTCTCATTCAATCCTTTCACATCTAGCTCTGTTAGCAAAGAAGGCCTAGATCCTTCTCAAGCCCAATCCAGGTAAATCCCACACTGTCCAAGTCTATGTCTGTTTCACTGGGCTCTGAAGTCTTTTACTGCTTCTCTGTTTATTTTTCATCCCTGGGCCCAGGTCACAGGGTAAGACTGTTCTTTACCTTAGCTCTAGAAAATAGTTATTTCTCTAATGACTAGGCATTTAAAAATGCCTGGAACTCAGGTGTTTTTAAAACATGTACACAAAATTCTCTGACACTCCTATTGTGTGATGGAATCTGTGTCCTCTCTTCTTCAATATAGGCAGCCTTGTGAGAGACTGTTTCAACCAATTAAGTATGGTAGGAATATACTATGTGACTTTTGAAGCTGGGTTATGAAAGGCAAAGCAGTTTGTAAATTTTTTTCGTGCAATACTCATACTTGGAGTCCTAAGTCACCATGTAAAGTCGGCCTACCTTAAGGCTGCCATATCATGGGTTAGTCTCAGCTCTGTGGAAAGACCACACACAGGTGCGGAGCCCAACAATGACAGTGAATGAGCCCTCAGGTGATTCCATCTCTGCAGGATTTCTCCCAGCCTTCAAATCTTTCCAGCTGAGGCCTGGACATGGAGAATCAGAGTCAAGCTATTCATTCTGTGCCCTGAGTTCCTCATGGCAGAATCTGTGAGCTTAATAAAATGGTTGTTTTAAATTTCACTGCCACATTTGGGGGTAATCTGTTACACAGCAGTAGCAGTGAGCACAGGAAACTCTCACCCAACTCACATCAGACCTCTAACAAAGAGCTGAAGCTGGCTTTTTCTCTGTGACCCAGAAGCCAAAGGCAACCATTCTCCTCCAGTTGACATAATGCTTTTCCAAAGTGTTCCATCAATCCAACCAGCCTGAAAGAGAAACATTGCTTCCTATTACAGAGATGCCCAGGAGGCCCTCGGAGAGACTCCTTTCATTAAGTCATATCTTTTCCTTAGTAAGGAAAGATTCTTAATAAGTCATACTCTTCACTGTGAAAGTTTGGATCTCTGGAATTTAAGGACTCATTTTCTTTGTCTCCCAAATTCTAGAAATCTTCTCACTGCATAGAGATTAGTGACACCATCAGTGATGGAATTGTATTAGCAAAGCCTTGTGAGGATTCAGGAAAATGTAAAACCTCCATCTCATTTTCAACAACAAACTTTTTATGCTATCAGATCAAAACCAAACTTTCTTCAAATGATGTGGCAAAACGCTACATAGATGTCTTTCACCAAAGGACATAGAAAGTCTCAGCAGCCATTGACGAGAAGGGTATAAATAATGACTTGGATTGCTTTAACCAGAGACAGTTTGGCCAGAGACCAAATCTTCACCTCAGCCTTCAACACTGTGTGGCCTCCTTCTCCAGCAGGACCCCCTTCACACCCCGTTCTGCCTTTCTAGGCTCACCTCCTCTCACACCCACCTTACTCACTACTGATCAGAAATTTGTGCTCATGCTTCTGCCTGTGACCTCCACATCTCCAGAGAAGCCTCTCTCTCTCTCAAACCAACTGCTCCTTCACCTAATCAAATCCCCCTTTAGATCTTTGTTTAAACGTTTTCTAATTAGAGCCCTCTCCACTTAGGGCATCCCTCCGCACTGCATACCCACCACAGCCACTCTCCCCCTGCCCACCTCCCTTACCCCCCCAGCATTTTGTGCTTCCCCTGCCAGAACATTTATCATCCTTGTAATTCCTTTTCTCAACTTTTCAGTCTCTGATAGACTGGGTGTTCCAGGAGGACTGGCAACACTTCTGTCTAATTCGACAAACATCTTGCGTGCACTCAGGAAGCACACATTATCCACAGCTTTACAAATGAATTGCAATGTTTGGCATTTAACAAAGTATCAAAATAGTTTGAATAAAAGATGTTTTCATTTAGACCCTTTCAGCCACATCTATTGATTTAAAACACCACTAGCACATTTTATTTATTCAAGGGGAAACATAAATAAAGGTGAGCAGTTTAGTGAGAACCACAAATATGTTTCCGCTGACAGATGAGACCAGCACAGGCTATCTACAAATCTTATTAAAAATAAGAAATGCTTTAATACAAGATTAAACATGTTTAAACATGTCAACATGTTTAAAAACATGATCACCTTGTCCCTTTAGATCAAGTTTAGATTTTATTAAAGTCAAATAGATACAGTCAAATGAACAAATTTACATGTTATCAAAATGTATTCTATGTAAACAGAACACCAGTTAAGATACAGAACATCTCCCTCACCACTGAAAATTTTTAGTGCTTTCCAATCAATCCCCCTCCTATCCCAGCATCAAACACTGTTGTGATTTCTGTGCCCCATACTCAGCATCACAAAAGGAGAAGCAAATGATATAGGTAGCTACATGGATGAATCTCAAAAGCATTATGTTGGATGAAAGAAGCTAGATATAAAAGAATACACATTATAATTCCAATTCTCTGAATACTCAGATTTTAAAATGCTTTCTTCAGCACACTTTTGGCTGCCCCATGTGCTGACACAGATCTCTGCTGCTAAGACATACAGCACATACAAGGTCTCAGGCTTTGAAGACATACACGTGGGGAAAAAAATCACTTAAAAAAATACAACAAAGATGGTTAATTTAAAAATAGTTTTATCAAATACTTTTCATTCTTTCAAATTTCATCCAGCAGACTATAATCACCTTTTGAAATTTCTAGCCTCATGATTCAATTAATTCAATTAATTATATGTATGATGATTGCTAGATGCACACCAAGACCTAGTTATCTACACGATAGGAAAGCAAGTATGTTTAAATAAATTCTCTTGGCCCCAAGTTAAATCTTTTTAGCTCCTTAAAACACATACAACCTAATGTCCTTAAAAAACTTCATTTGTAACTCTGAGGGAAAATCTCGGGGCAAAATACCTCTAAAACTGAAATCACTCAAAAGGAAAAATGAAGTTTAAGAAACCTGTTTACTTCTTACAAGCAGTCGTCCAGTCTCTCTGTTGACCAGGCTGCAGCAGCAGAGAGAGTGACACCCGACCTCTCTCATCCAGAAAAACCTTTGCATGCCTTTGTAATTACCTATTGATATCTATATGGATCACTTCTCTCAACCCCTTGAAATAGCTATTGATATGGAGATGACTACTTCTGTCCAACCCTTGGAAACATCTACTGATATGCAGATGCACTAAAGCCAGGCAAGAGATTCTGGAAGAATTACAATTTTACCCACACCATTATTCAACCCCTTGGAGAAATGACAAATATTTTATAGCAAACAGTTGATATGAAAATGAATGCCTTCTGAGAAAATCACCATAGCATCATGTTATTAATGATGCCTAGTCAAGATCGACTTTACAAAGTACTGGCATATATTTTATCAAAATCAGAAAAGCTTTATATAACTTTATGTAACTATCAAGTAGTTACAGTTTTGTAAAGTTGCCTGTAAATTGCCTCGTTTTCCTACTGACATCTACTACCAAATGAGAGTGGCACTCCCACAGAAAACATTTTGGTTTTTATTACATATTATTATTTCAAACCTGATAATATATCACACCTGTCTTTAATGCTTTAAATGTCAGTTTTCTGATAATTTTGGTAAGATTCATAATAAATCATAATATAAACCTGCAAAGTTACATTACTTTTCATTTATAACAAAAAATTAGAATTTGACAGGAAAAATTCATGGCTCAACTGAGCAATCCCTCACTGGACTGAAAAGGTAAAATCTGCAATAGTCTCTCTTGCCAAAATGGTAGCATATGATAATAGGCTTAATAGTAACTTCCTAGCATCTGATGAAAAAGAAGTAGAGAAGTAGAGATTTATATATAATAATGCAAAAGAGAGGGGGCATTAAAAATGGGGAAGAACAATTACAATATATAGTGTTTAGATCAGGGGTGAGCTTATGGTTAATATTATGTAAGAACAGTCAAAACCCTGTTTTATTAATCCTGGTAAGTAAAATAAGTATATATTAACTACTGACACTGGTTAGAAAAGGGAACAATGAATTGGGTCTATATATGTGAAAGAAAGGGAGAAAAATATAAATGGACTCATTCATTCTTTAGGTATTTATTGCATGTCTGCAATTTTCCAGGCATTGTGCCAGGGTTATGTGAAATATAAACATGAAATCAGTCACGGCCCTGCCTCAAAGGAAAATACAACCCATGTGTGAGGAAGTACGTCCACTTTGAGACAGCAAGGATGGTGAAAGGACGCAGATGAAATGGCAGGCAGGGCAGAGAGGGAGGGAGCATTTGTAGCTGCAGGATCGGGGAAGTCTTTTAGTGATAAAATGATTAATTGCTTCCCTTTTTTAATGGAATGTCCAGACACCAACAAGTTCATTCTTTAGTGACTTAAACTCATCTTTTTTAAAAGGAATATACCTTCAATAATATGTTGATCACTTGGACTTCATATGCCTTTAGTGATGATGGTTTCTATCAAACAAGACTATGGAAGTCCCTCAGTTTTTTGATAAATGAAGTTTCAGAATTTGAAATACAGAAATATTTATAAATCCATTTCAAGTCTATCTGTCCCTTGCCCAAATTATTTTATAAAAACCACTAGTTTCCCTTTAAGAAATGATTACAAAAATGTAATTATTTGTAACCACAACCAAGACAGTTATTTGCTGGGGGTGGGAAGAGGGAGGTCATCAATATTTACCAATGACAGTGAGGTTTCTTAGCTTCTAGTTTGATGACTTGAGCCTAATGAAATCACCTTATGCCTCCATCTCTAAAACATATGATTGTAATTGCAAAGATGATTGCTTTAGTTAATTAATAGGATCTTATAATGCAAGTATTAAAATTTCAATTTAATTTAATTAGAAACAGAACAAGCAACATTTCTATTCTTCTGGAACTTTTAATATAAAATAGAATTTGGGGGCGGAGCCAAGATGGCGGCATGAGTAGAGCAGAGGAACTCTCCTCCCAAAACCACATAGAATTATGAAAATATAACAAAGACAACTTCCTAAAATAGAGACCAGAGGACACAGGACAACATCCAGACCACATCCACAGCTGCGAGAACCCAGCGCCTTGCTAAGGGGGTAAGATACAAGCCCTGGCCCAGCGGGACCCGAGCACCCCTCCCCCTGGCTCCTGGCCAGTGGAAAGAAACCGGAGCATTTTTTTTTTTGGAGAGTGCTTTTTGAAAGCCTTACAGGGACACGGACCCCAATATCAGGGAACAGGGCAGTAAGGCCGGGGAGCAGGTGCCTGAGACTGGCACCTGAGGACAAAGAAAATCGCACGTTTCTCCCTTTTTTTTTTGGCAAGTGCTTTTTGGAAGTCTTAAAGAGACAGGGACATCAATACTAGGGAAAGAGGGCAGCAAGACTGGTGAGCGGGTGCCTGAGACCGGCACCTGAGGACAAAGAAAATCACGTGTTTTTTTCCTATTTTTTTTTTTCCTCTTTCGTTGTTGCTGTTGTTGTTTTGGTTTGGAGAGTGCTTTTTGGAAGTCTTATAAGAGCAGGACAGGACACTTAGCCCAGAGGCAAGGAATATGGGGATCTCTGGGCACTCTAACCCCCTGGGCAACAGGGACCACAGAGGCCCATTATAGAGATAAATAGCCTCCTGGCCGCTCCTCATCCAATGGGGCTCCACCATTTTGGAGGAGCAGCCCCAGCCAGGCCACACCCACGGCAACAGCAGAGATAAACTCCATAGCACCCGGGCAGGTAGCAGAAGCCCTGTCTGCACAAGGCTGCCAAGCATAAGCCACTAGAGGTCGCTATTCTCCCAGGAGAGGAAGGCCACAAACCAACAAGAAGGGAAGCTCTTCCAGCTGTTACTCATACCAGCTCTGCAATCTATCTCTATCATCATGAAAAGGCAAAACTACAGGCACACAAAGATCACAGAGACAACACCTGAGAAGGAGACAGACCTAACCAGTCCTCCTGAAAAATAATTCAAAATAAAAATCATGAACATGCTGACAGAGATGCAGAGAAAAATGCAAGAGCAATGGGATGAGATGCAGAGAAAAAGCAAGAGCAATGGGATGAAGTCCGGAGGGAGATAACAGATGTCAGGAAGGAGATCACAGAAGTGAAACAATCCCTGGAAGGATTTATAAGCAGAATGGATAAGATGCAAGAGGCCATTGAAGGACTAGAAACCATAGAACAGGAACGTATAGAAGCTGACATAGAGAGAGATAAAAGGATCTCCAGGAATGAAACAACACTAAGAGAACTATGTGACCAATCCAAAAGGAATAATATTCGTATTATAGGGGTACCAGAAGAAGAAGAAAGAGGAAAAGGGATAGAAAGCCTCTTTGAAGAAATAATTGCTGAAAACTTCCCCAAACTGGGGGAGGAAATAATCGAACAGACGATGGAATTACACAGAACCCCCAACAGAAAGGATCCAAGGAGGACAACACCAAGACACATAGTAATTAAAATGGCAAAGATCAAGGACAAGGAAAGAGTTTTAAAGGCAGCTAGAGAGAAAAAGGTCATCTATAAAGGAAAACCCATCAGGCTAACATCAGACTTCTCGACAGAAACCCTACAGGCCAGAAGAGAATGGCATGATATACTTAATGCAATGAAACAGAAGGGCCTTGAACCAAGGATACTGTATTCAGCACGACTATCATTTAAATATGATGGTGGGATTAAAAAATTCCCAGACATGCAAAAGCTGAGGGAATTTGCTTCCCACAAACCACCTCTACAGGGCATCTTACAGGGACTGCTCAAGATGGGAGCACTCCTAAAAAGAGCACAGAACAAAACATACAACATATGAAGAATGGAGGAGGAGGAATAAGAAGGGAGAGAAGAAAAGAATCTCCAGACAGTGTATATAACAGCTCAATAAGCGAGCAAAGTTAGGCAGTAAGATACTAAAGAAGCTAACCTGGAACCTTTGGTAACCATGAATCTAAAGCCTACAATGGCAATAAGTACATATCTCTCAATAATCACCCTAAATGTAAATGGACTTAATGCACCAATCAAAAGACACAGAGTAATAGAATGGATAAAAAAGCAAGACCCATCTATATGCTGCTTACAAGAAACTCACCTCAAACCCAAAGACTAGTACAGACTAAAAGTCAAAGGATGGAAAAACATACTTCAGGCAAACAACAGTGAGAAGAAAGCAGGGGTTGCAGTACTAATATCAGACAAAATAGACTTCAAAACTAAGAAAGTAACAAGAGATAAAGAAGGACACTACATAATGATAAGGGGCTCAGTCCAACAAGAGGATATAACCATTCTAAATATATATGCACCCAACACAGGAGCACCAGCATTTGTGAAACAAATACTAACAGAACTAAAAAAGGAAATAGACTGCAATGAATTCATCTTAGGAGACTTCAACACACCACTCAAAGGATAGATTCCACCGGGCAGAAAATAAGTAAGGTCACACAGGCATTGAACAACACACTAGAACAGAGGGACCTAACAGACATCTATAGAACTCTACATCCAAAAGCAACAGGATATACATTCTTCTCAAGTGCACATGGAACATTCTCCAGAATAGACCACATACTAGCTCACAAAAAGAGCCTCAGTAAATTCCAAAATATTGAAATTCTACCAACCAATTTTTCAGGCCACAAAGGTATAAAACTAGAAATAAATTCTACAAAGAAAACAAAAAGTCTCACAAACACATGGAGGCTTAACAACATGCTTCTAAATAATCAATGGATCAATGAACAAATCAAAATAGAGATCAAGGAATATATAGAAACAAACGACAACAACAACACTAAGCCCCAACTTCTGTGGGACGCAGAGAAAGCAGTCTTAAGAGGAAAGTATATAGCAATCCAGGCACACTTGAAGAAGGAAGAACAATCCCAAATGAATAGTCTAACATCACAATTATCAAAACTGGAAAAAGAAGAACAAATGAGGCCTAAAGTCAGCAGAAGGAGGGACATAATAAAGATCAGAGAAGAAATAAACAAAATTGAGAAGAATAAAACAATAGCAAAAATCAACAAAACCATGAGCTGGTTCTTTGAGAAAATAAACAAAATAGATAAGCCTCTAGCCAAATCTATTAAGAGAAAAAGAGAATCAACACAAATCAACATAATCAGAAATGAGAATGGAAAAATCATGACAGACTCCACAGAAAAAGAAAGAATTATTAAAGACTACTATGAACTTATATGCCAACAAGCTGGAAAACCTAGAAGAAATGGACAACTTCCTAGAAAAACACAACCTCCCAAGGCTGACCAAGGAAGAAACACAAAAAGTTAAACAAACCAATTAAGAGCAAAGAAATTGAAACAGTAATCAAAAAACTACCCAAGAACAAAACCCCGGGGCCGGACGGATTTACCTCGGAATTTTATCAGACACTCAGAGAAGACATAATACCCATTCTCCTTAAAGTGTTCCAAAAAATAGAAGAGGAGGGAATACTCCCAAACTCATTCTATGAAGCCAACATCACCCTAATACCAAAACCAGGCAAAGACCCCACCAAAAAAGAAAATTACAGACCAATATCCCTGATGAATGTAGATGCAAAAATACTCAATAAAATATTAGCAAACCGAATTCAACAGTATATCAAAAGGATCATACACCATGACCAAGTGGGATTCATCCCAGGGATGCAAGGATGGTACAACATTCGAAAATCCATCAACATCATCCACCACATCAACAAAAAGAAAGAGAAAAGCCGCATGATCAACTCCATAGATGCTGAAAAAGCATTTGACAAAATTCAACATCCATTCATGATTAAAAACTCTCAGCAAAATGGGAATAGAGGGCAAGTACCTCAACATAATAAAGGCCATATATGATAAACCCACAGCCAGCATTATACTGAACAGCAAGAAGCTGAAAGCATTTCCTCTGAGATTGGGAACCAGACAGGGATGCCCACTCTCCCCACTGTTATTTAACATAGTACTGGAGGTCCTAGCCACAGCAATCAGACAAAACAAAGAAATACAAGGAATCCAGATTGGTAAAGAAGAAGTTAAACTGTCACTATTTGCAGATGATATGATACTGTACATAAAAAACCCTAAAGACTCCACTCCAAAACTACTAGAACTGATATCGGAATACAGCAAAGTTGCAGGATACAAAATTAACACACAGAAATCTGTAGCTTTCCTACTAACAATGAACCAATAGAAAGAGAAATCAGGAAAACAATTCCATTCACCATTGCATCAAAAAGAATAAAATACCTAGGAATAAACCTAACCAAATAAGTGAAAGACTTATACTCTGAAAACTACAAGTCACTCTTAAGAGAAATTAAAGGGGACACTAATAAATGGAAACTCATCCCCTGCTCATGGCTAGGAAGAATTAGTATAGTCAAAATGGCCATCCTGCCCAAAGCAATATACAGATTTGATGCAATCCCTATCAAATTACCAGCAACATTCTTCAATGAATTGGAACAAATTATTCAAAAATTCATATGGAAACACCAAAGACCCCGAATAGTCAAAGCAATCCTGAAAAAGAAGAATAAAGTAGGGGGGATCTCACTTCCCAACTTCAAGCTCTACTACAAAGCCATAGTAATCAAGACAATTTGGTACTGGCACAAGAACAGAGCCACAGACCAGTGGAACAGATTAGAGACTCCAGAAATTAACCCAAACATATATGGTCAATTAATATTTGATAAAGGAGCCATGGACATACAATGGCAAAATGACAGTCTCTTCAACAGATGGTGCTGGCAAAACTGGACAGCTACATGTAGGAGAATGAAACTGGACCTTTGTCTAACCCCATATACAAAGGTAAACTCAAAATGGATCAAAGACCTGAATGTAAGTCATGAAACCATTAAACTCTTGGAAAAAAACATAGGCAAAAATCTCTTAGACATAAACATGAGTGACCTCTTCTTGAACATATCTCTCTGGGCAAGGAAAACAACAGCAAAAATGAGCAAGTGGGACTACATTAAGCTGAAAAGCTTCTGTACAGCGAAAGACACCATCAATAGAACAAAAAGGAACCCTACAGTATGGGAGAATATATTTGAAAATGACAGATCCGATAAAGGCTTGACGTCCAGAATGTATAAACTGCTCACATGCCTCAACAAACAAAAAACAAATAACCCAATTAAAAAATGGGCAGAGGAACTGAACCGACAGTTCTCTAAAAAAGAAATACACATGGCAACAGCACATGAAAAGATGCTCCACATCGCTAATTATCAGAGAAATGCAAATTAAAACTACAATGAGGTATCACCTCACACCAGTAAGGATAGCTGCCATCCAAAAGACAAACAACAACAAATGTTGGCGAGGCTGTGGAGAAAGAGGAACCCTCCTACACTGCTGGTGGGAAAGTAAATTAGTTCATCCATTGTGGAAAGCAGTATGGAGGTTCATTGAAATGCTTAAAACAGACCTACCATTTGACCCAGGAATTCCACTCCTAGGAATTTACCCTAAGAATGCAGCCATCAAGTTTGAGAAAGACAGATGCACCCCTATGTTTATCACAGCACTATTTACAATAGCCAAGAATTGGAAGCAACCTAAATGTCCATCGGTAGGTGAATGGATAAAGAAGATGTGGTACATATACATATACACAATGGAATACTACTCAGCCATAAGAAGAGGAAAAATCCCACCATTTGCAGCAACATGGATGGAGCTGGAGGGTATTATGCTCAGTGAAATAAGCCAAGCAGAGAAAGAGAAATACCAAATGATTTCACTCATCTGAGGAGTATAAGAACAAAGGAAAAACTGAAGGAACAAAACAGCAGTGGAATTACAGAACCCAAAAATGGACTAAACGGTACCAAAGGGAAAGGAACTGAGGAGGATGGGTGGGCAGGGAGGTATAAGGGGGGGAAGAAGAAGCGGGGTATTAAAATTAGCATGCATAGTGGGGTGAGGGAGAAAGGGGAGGGAGGGCTGTACAACACAGAGAGGACAAGTAGTGATACTACATTTTGCTATGCTGATGGACAGTGACCGTAATGTGGTTTTTACGGGGAACCTGATATAGCGGAGAACATAGTAAACATAGTATTCTTCATGGAAGTGTAGATTAAAGATTAAAAAAAAAAATCAGTTCCTGTGTGCTGACCTCTAATGAGTTCTACACAGTGGTATAGAGGGCATGTCAAAGTGTGGGCAAAGTGTCTGTTTCTATGCAGAAGATCAAGGCCTAGCTTGGCTACACAGAAAATGAACTAAGATACGATATGAGGAGGAGCTTCTGGCATCTGCACTCTCTGGAGGACTTGTGCCGGGGGTTGATCATCAAAAAGCCTCCACAGGGTTCGGAGTGATGCTATGGTTGTTGCTGCGTCCACCCCACCGTTTCCTGGACTTCCCATTGGAATGAGGAGGGAGATGTCTAGGCTGGCATGTGCATACAGTGAGACAACGAATTTGACCGGATCTGTACTGTTGGAACTCAATCAGGAGTTGGGAGGGGTGCAAGTTGTAGTGCTCCAAAATCTTACGACTATAGACTATCTATGGTTAAAAGAACATATGGGATGTGAACGGATCCCAGAAATGGGTTGCTTAAATTTGTCTGACTTCTCTCAGACTGTTCAAGTACAGTTGGACAATATCCATCATATCATAGACTAATTTTCACAAATGCCTAGGGTGTCTAAATGGTTTTCTTGGCTTCACTCGAGATGGCTGGTAATTATAGATTTGCTTTGTTTATGTCACCGTATTCCTATTATGTTAATATGTGTGCGCAAGTTAGTTAGTAGTTTAAAACCTATACATACTTAAGGTACTCTACAAGAAGATATGTCAAAGAAATAATCAACCCTCCCATGTTTTCTTCCTTATGCTACCTCTATAGCTTTTCTTCTTCCTTCCTAATTACAACCCTTAAATAGAATTCGTGCCTCATATCGAATTTACCGAGTATCATAATTCCTCCAGGTGGTAAAGATACCTCGAGACAAGTGCTGGGCATAGAAGCCACAGGGCATAAATCTGCAAAGAAGTAAAAAGCTAACCTTTTCAAACAATATGGCTTCTCTCTCACTTACCAACTTTACATTTCCCTGTATGGCCCCGGAAGATGACTGGTTAGCCAGAGACGGGTAAGATTCCTCAAGGGAGGAACAACCTAAGACAGGCACAGTCGCAGGGGGGCCATCAGGTGAGAAATTGGGGAACAACAGTGGTGAAGCTTAGAACCTCTGTTGAGACAGAGCTTCTGCATCCATGGATGTTTTATTGCCCTTGTCTAGCTCAAATTAGCACATAGTCTACAGGCATACACCTGATCATCTACAATTGCTCTCTTACAACACTAAACTATGTTTTCTACCTTTATCTTGCATCTACCTACCACTTCAGCAGTTTATTAAAAATAAAAATAATAATAAAGGGAGAAATGTGAGATCCACATATAAATCAAGTATAAAAATCAAATGAATATTCATATTTGACCTGATTGTTTATAGGTCATAATGCGTGATCAAAACCGAAAGTTTCTGTGATGAATGCCCTTGTACTGTTCACCATGTAAGAACTTATTCACTATGTAAGAATTCGTTCACCATCTAAGAACTTGTTCGTTATGCTTCAGAAGATTGGAGACTGAAGAGAACTAGTCTTGAGATGGATTAATGACTGTGCATTGAGCATTGACCCCTCTATACAGAATTTTATTGTTGTTAACAACCATTTGATCAATAAATGAGAGATGCCCTCTCAAAAAAAAAAAGAATTAAATATATTTTTCTATGCATCACTTGTATACAAATGTATGTATATATGTTGCATAACCTTAATAATAATAACAATAATAAATATTAAGTTGCTGTGTGTTAAGTAACATACCAACAATTTTAAAATTTTGCTACTTTAGTTCATCACCATACCATGAGGTAGGTACTGTTCATAATTCTCATTTAGTGATGGGAAAATTGAGGCTTAAAGTAGTTAAGAAACATACACCTAGTTAAATATCTCAGATTAAAGACATGCGTTTAGGTCTACCTTCACTAAGAATCCTGCTAAGATTCTTCATTCTTAGATAAAGTGATTCTTAGATAAAGTGAAGGAATAAAATCCAGATGGGTAAACCCAAAAAGTAATATGAATAAGATGAGAGTGGGTGATGTCAGTAAATTATGGGGAGACGTAAAGCAGACAAACCTGTGGCAACTGTGCTAGGGTAAAGGCAGCTGAAGTCTGAGCGCCAAGGAAAGGGATTCCGATGAGAAACAAAACAGTTCTTTCCAGAGAAAGGTTTATAATTCGGAGCTACCAAATACCTTGGAATGTGAGTTTAAGTTGTACAGCTACAAGCAAAAGAATTGGTTTAAGGTCTGTATAGAAAGTTCACAGGCTTCAGATGCCCTGTCTTACATGTTGTGGCCAGAAACTTCCTCACTTGATTTCCCACTCTCTCCCCTCCAGCAGCACGGAGATTTATTCTCTGCAGATTATGGAACAAGGGGCCAGGACTCAGGGACCTACATCAGATGAAAATGATCTAAGACAACACACTGAAAATGAGACAGTTAAAATTCTAAACATGTAATTATTAATTCAAAGAAAAGCAGAAAGCATACAAGAAAGGGAATGAAACCACAGTATATGACTTAGTTAAACAGTGAATATTATTTAAACAGCCCTAATCATTCAAACCTTAGATATTAATATAACTAAAATCAGGACATACTTTGGGAGTCTTGGAGACAGAGAGAGAGAGAGAGAGAGAAAGAGAGAGAGAGAGAGAGAGAGTGTGTGTGTGTGTGTGTGCGTGTATAAAAGTACTAAATCCTCAACTTCTTGCTAGCCAGTGAACAAAGATAATGGGCTATGTTGCTATCAACCATTTATTCATTCTTTCTAATGGAATCTCAATATTGTTTAAGTTTCTAAAGCAAACTCCTTCCCATATAACTCAGAGATAGCTGACTGTCCACAGCTCTAGGGAAAGATCCTGACCAGCTAAACAGGAATGGCTAATCCCTTTCCCCTACCATGTTTGGTTTAGGAATGACTGTGTGACCTCATTCTGGCCAATGGCACCAGGAGAAGTCTCTGAACACTTTTTTTTGGCAACTTCTGGACAAAGACATGAAAAAAGGCAGTTCCTTTTCTTTTTGGGGATATCTTCCTGTAAGAGAAATGCCCAGGACTCCTGCACACAGAACCAGGGTGGGGTGGGCCAAGAGCATCAGAAAGAAATAGAGCCAGACACCCAGCACTCTGTCCTGGGAACCTCCCTGTTTCTGGACACCTGTGGATGTGCAATAGTAAATTTTCTTTAAGGTCAGCCAGTTTAAGAGATCAAGAAATCAGGTTAAGATCTCACAAGTATTAAGCGGTAGAATTAGGATTGGAACCCAGGATGTCCTCAGTCAAAGATCTGAGATAATGTCATATCACCATTGCTGAATTATCTTCAGAGAATACCTTAAAAATGGGAATCAATTTGTGACAGAAAAAGAAATTAGAGTAAATGAAAGTTAGGTGACATACTCTATTGGTCAAGACTAAAGACTGCATTAAAACAACTAATAATTTACCTTTCATTGCTTTATTTTTGCAACAAAAATGGTATTTGGTAATTATTATTTTTTTAGGAACTAAAGTATCAAAATAATTATTGCTTTTGTTCACAATATACTTTCCAAAAAGAGTGATACTGAGAGTTGACATGGGCAAAAAGAAAAAAACCCACAAAAGCACATATTGTAACATTTATTTGTTTTGATTTAGGCAAAAAACTGCACTTACTGAAAACTGAAGAATTGAAAGGGAGGCATTTGAGGAATTCATTTGATAATATTTCTCATTTTGAGATATTTTTAAATTTTTAAGGAAACATATTATTGTTTAAAAACTTGTTCTTTAATTTTTTTGCCTCTTATAATCTATACCTAAAACATTTAAAAAAATACTAACAACTTTTTGCACCTAAATAGTGTTTCCACTTTGGGCTAAAATTGGTGTTAATTATCTCTGAAATGTGATTTTTAAGAATCATATTAACAGCCAGAAAAAAATAAGAAGGCTACACATTAAGAAAGTGACATTAGAGTAGTAATTAAGAAAAACACTGTGACTGGAGTAACAAATAAATTAGAGGGAAAGCAGTCACCAATGGCTACCTTCAGATACCAGAATGGTCTTATGATAATGCCAGAGAAATTTGCAAAATATGATGCCTGCTGGGAGCTCACTGAACATTTCACCTATGATAAAAAGAGGCTCATAAGCAGTCAGTAAGTGGGTTGCCTGATCATTATGGCTATCTTTAAAAAGTATAGAGGGGCTCTGTGGATTGTGATCTGTGTCTAAAATACAGAGAATTGTGTCTGATGCAAACAACCTCTTATGGAAACCTGTAAATGGAAAATGCTTTAAAGAACACAACACTTACTATTCTCTGTGCTGCATCTATCTGGACATGGCATGGTACATTGGCCAATGTGATCCTTTTTTCTATTGGCACACCCCTTCAAGTAAAATCTCCTTCATTTCAGTTGTATTGCAAAAAATTTTCCTTTATTGTATATCATAGAATTCACTTCCCAGATTTTAGCAATGACAGAATAAAAATACTAGTACTTTGATGGCATATTTCTGCATAGTATCCATTTCTCTAAGACCGAAGCTTTATAATTTTCTATAATTTTATCCTCTGCTCTTTTTTTATAACATCTAATATTAGAATTATTTACATCTTCTTATTGAATAATGGATCTGTACATTTTCCTAGTTTGGTTATGCTTGATTTTCAATCAGCATCTTTGGAAATCTCAGCAAGTGAGATGATAACACAATTGTTTAGCTTGTAGTATTCTGTTTGAATCAAACATTTATAATCAGTGTATGTTAATTCAGTTCTGCCATAGTCAGGTCTGCCAGAACAGGCATGCCCCAAATCAGCAGACCAGCCAGTCATGGGACAGGCACACAAGGAAGCACCCATTGCAGGTGGTAAGCTAATGCCAGTAGGAGATCTGAAGAAGGTTCAGGAGCTGGGAAGTGACAGAACTCCATTCTCTGGAGACTTATGAAAAGACAAGGGAAGATCTCCCCCTGAGATGAACTAGGCTATCAGATAAGGATCCAAGATAATGCTGAAGATACGTAAGGCATGTAAAGAAGACCTCAGTCACAGAGGGGTAAGTAACAGTACCATTGTCAGAAGCTGGGCATTGCTTATGATCAGAGTTGACTCAGGAAGGTCCAGCTCCATGCTGAGCCCAGGAATTGTTGGTCACAGACTCCCTATATTACCAATACTTGTGGAAAGGACTGGGTCTAGTTTCTAGGGATAGGACAGGATCAAATAAAGTTTATATCATTTTAGGGGCCTTTAAGAAAAAAAAAACTATAGAGTTACAAATATAAAATAAGGTAAAGAAGTGAGTCTTTATTTAGGACAAGGATAGAAAACCTACCAATTTAAAGGATTCTTGGGACTCAGGTCTCTATTTTCCTTAAGCTCTCCTTCGATGGATTCTGAGAAATGCTTTCTTAGTGATTGTTCCTAATTACACCCTGGCTTCCTTCCCAATCTAGGATATTGTACAACTCCCAGCCATTCCCAGCACTCACAGAGGCACTTGTAAGTGAAAGTGAGGAGTGTTGATATTTCACCTTTATTAACTTCAGGGCCAATCTGCTCTGGGCAGAGATGATTCCTGAGAAAAAGGAAAAATGTTCCTGAGGAGTGGGAGAAGGAGGGACCATAAGGGCAGAGTTATGAAAAATTGTAAGAAACTATTCTATTGTTGAATAAGGAATTTTTGACACTCTATTGTGGTTAATCATAATATCATTCTTGTGTTACCTATGTCAACAAATATGTCATAGTTTGAAACTTTGGTAAAATATGTTTTGAAGACTGAATGCAGAAGCCACAAACTTCTGCTGACCTTGTAGAATGACTCACATCCTAGATAGCTTCCAGTAGTACTAATAGTCATAAACATCTGTTAGGATCATCTTTGGAATACTTGTGCTTCCTGGCTCTCTATACTATCCTGGCTTGCTCTTCTTACGTTGAATCTGGAGAGTTTAGCTTTACAGCTTACATCATTTTGCTAGGTATCAGGGTTTCCTATCTACCTGGGGAAGATTCTATACAATCATGCTCAAATGACTAAAACATATAATAAAAGTTAAGAAAAAAATGTCCTTTGCCTGGAATGAGACTTTCCAAAAAATGTACTTTTGCTGAATGAGAACTGGGATGGATAAATAAAGAGTTCTTATCTTTTTCTGAAGACAGTAAGAAACCAGAGGAGTGAAAAATTTAAAAAGATAACCCCTTGCACCTGTTTTTTGTTGGGTGAAGAAACCTATTTTGCTTATGATATGTAAGTAGTTCACTTTGTTTACTCATACTGGTTTTGTTTGAAAGTCTCATTCTTAAAAAAGTCATTTTAGGCTTGGAGTTGATTAATGATTGTGCATTGAGTCCCCTATACAGAATTTTATTGTTGTTAACAACCATTTGATCAATAAATATGAGAGATGCCCTCTCAAAAAAAAAATAGTCATTTTGGACCTCATTTCCCTCAAGTTGCAGCTTAAAGAATTTAAAAAGAAAACCGCTGGCTCCCACAGAGCATGCTACAAACTTCTCATATATAGAAAGTACCTTCAACTTGGTGGCAACCTGCTTGCCCTAAAATTAGAAAGGCTGCCCCCTCCACCACCACCCCCAGCCCCCACATCTGCAGGACAGGCCTGGTTTAGACTAAAGAGTCACAGCATGAAAGTTTGCTTTACTGTGTCCTCCACACCCCCATCTCCAGTTTACATCTTATACTCACTGTGGTTTCTGCTCCCATCTAAGGTTTTACATCTTACATCATTTTGCTAGGTATCAGGGTTTCCTATTCTTAAACTTAGGTAAAATCAGTGCTAAAATCAGTGTTCTTTTCGCAGGCTTCCTCCTTTTTCCTATCTCTCTTCTGTATATTTTTTTCCCTACTTGTCTGACTTTATTAATCTTCTTTGCAGACTCTTCCCCTTCACAAAGGGTCTTCTCTGAGTTTCAGCTCTTGGCTATATGGTGCTTTTTCCTTCTGATCCATTTCATTTAACCTTCACCTCCCTCTCCATTCCCAGGGCTATTATATGTGTCCCCAGGGATTACTCCTAGTTCATTCAACAAATATTCATTGAATAAATAGTCCTGACTTCTTTTTTTTCTCTTACACCCACATTCAAACCATCCAATTTTGTTGGCTCTATGAACTGACTTGCTTTTACAGCTGCCAACTGGGTTGAAACCACCATCATCTCTTGGACCACTGCATTAGCCTTGTAATTGCTCTCCAGGCTTTGAATTTCATTTTCCCACCCATCTCCCTTAGTCTTTGTCTAACCTAGCATCTGGACTCTGTGATCCTTTTCAAACCCTACATCAGATCTCATGCTACTGCTCTGTTTAAAACCAACCAAATGACTCTCCTTTTTTCAACTATGGTAAGAACACTTACCATGGTATCTACCCTCTTAACAGATTTTAAAATGTATAATACATTGCTGTTATCTACACAGTGTTGTATATACAAATCTCTAGAGCTTATTCATCTTGCATAACTGAAATTTTATGCTCATTGATTAGCAGCCTCCTCCCCACAAGTCCCCCAAGTTCCTGGAAACCACCATTTTATTCTTTGCATCTATGAGTTTTATTTTTTTAGATGTAAGTGGAGTCATGCCATATTTGTCTTTCCATGACTGGCTTATTTCACTTAGTATAATGTCCTCAAGGCCAAAGTTGTTATGGAGCTTTTCACTATCACACTGTCTGCTTATCTGATTACCCCCCACCTCCTTCTTGTTGCTTCTCTAGGTTCATCTCCTATTAAACTTACCCACAGTGACTGAACTGCACATTTTCCACTTGCCTTCTTACAAAACTGCAGATATGTTCTGGCCTCAAGGTTTGCACTTGGTGCTTGAATCCTGGCTCAGGGTTGGCCTTGGCAAGAACCCAAATGAAGATAGTGATTCTAACCCAAACTCTACAGGATAAAAATGACAGTCTTTAGTCTGCTTTGGGAGATAATAAAGCAAACCAGACTGGTTAGGCATAGGGAATAGGGAGAGGTGATTAGGTTTCATAGCGAAGGACTTTGAATTCTACGTTAAGGGATTTGAATCGTTTCCAAATCTTTGTGTTTGGGGACAAAGTAATTAAAAGGACTTTCCAATACGATGAATCTAGTTGTGGTATATAGTGCTATTACACTGGGATAGGGAGGGTCTACAGGGATGGCAATCAGTTAGGAAACAGTTTAAACAGTACAGAATATATTCAGGTAGGTCTTTGTGAAGTGGCAGTGAGAATGGAAAGAATAGCTGGAGAGAAAATGTGAAGGGAACGAATGACAGGGTTTGGCATCTAGCTCTGTGTGTTAGGAGAGGTTGGGGAAGAAAAGTAGAAAATGTTTCAGGCTGTGTAAGTTAGAAAGCAGCAGTATCATTAACAGAGATGAGGAAGTTGTGAGTAGGATCTGGATTTGATGGCTTAAAGACATCTGGAGTTTGTGCCAGTGGAATGTCCAAGTAGAAATGTTCAGCAGACTGAAATGTTCAGTTGGGAATATAAGGCAGGAAAGGTTTGGTTTCAGAATTGGGACTCTTTCACACGGCGATAAATGTGTCTGGCTATTTTGAAATACCAAAGAAACACTTTATGCAAGTCTCACAGTTCAGATCTTATGACTCTTAGTGGAGAAAGAGGAATGACATAGTAACCACATTTTTGGTGGATGTTGCACTTGAAATACACATACACTTTTGATGGGGAGAGGCTGTAAGCATACATGAGAGCAGGACGGGGTGTGGGAGGGCAGAAAGCTAGATTTTAACGAGGCAAGTTCTAGAAGACATTAAACAACCAGGAAAGCAAGAAGTCAAGTTCCATAAGTTTGGCAGAATTCAGACACAGCAGACAGGCTTGGAAGTCTGAGACTGAGATCTGGCCAAGAGATGAGCCATTCCTAGCAGAGTCCTCAGACTTAGAGGATTGATGCTGTTTGCTTTCTGACTAGTTTTATGGAGGGGTGCTGCCATGCACTGAAGGAATCCATCCCTTAGCTTTTTCTTCTTCAGGCTAAATAAACCTTATTTCATTCTTTACACAGGTCATACTTTCCATTTCTTTATTTGTTACTCCTCTCTGAACTTTCTCCAATTTTCCTCTTAAAATACCGAGACCAGACCTTCAACACACAGTTACAACCGGCTTAGTTCTGGGCACAGGCGATGATTTTCTAAAGTGTCATGTCCAGGCAACATTTCTTTGCAGGTTTTCCACCTGCTTTTAATACGACCAGTTAGTACTCCTTTTATCTAGATACCATGTTAATTTTAGACGAAATATAATGATAATTGAACATATCTTTTTAACCTCAAAGGCTCAGAGTTGGAAAGGGTATTGGATCAACTCAGGTTTTTTTTCTTCCATTTTAGGAAGATAGAGGTAGGACAGAATACTTTCATACTGCCAGTCTGATGTTCTTTTTCCGCATAAGATAGCTCACTCGTGCCAGGAAGTATATGGGGCAAAGTTGTCATGCTTTTGCCTCAATTTGTACTTTTGCCCTGCTCATCCCAACAGTTTCAACACTGGGCTAGCTAAAACGTTGATGAGAAGAAATACAGAAAAAGGGAATTTGTTTAGACATGAGTCAAAACTGGAAGCAGGGAAGACGCGCCAGGAAGCTGAGAGATTACTCTGACATCTCTGAAAGTAGTTTTCCATGTGGACCAAAGATCTTGTAAGGCACAGCCCCAGGTTACACACACTGCACTCCAATTCCACAGGCTTTTCAAGCCATTATTGGAGAGAGTCTGCAGCTCTCTTGGCACAGGCGGGAGGAAGAAATGTTCACTGGTTAAAAGCACCTCGGTTTACAGAGTAAAAACAGGGCCTTCCATTTACATGATTAAAAAACTCCCCCTGAGTTAAAAGGGGTGTAGGGGTGGGGTAGGGAACACCCACTTCCATAGCTTAGTCTGGAGAGGTCTCATGCAGCCGAAACTGCGAAGGATTTGCAGTCACTTCTGCCTTGCGGATAGTGTTCACATCCAGAGCAGCACAAATTCGCACCCCTTGAAGCTACCGCGAAGCTTCTGGGCTGGGGCAGCGCGGCCAGACTCCGGGCGGCTCCTCCCCCGTGTCCCAGCCCACTCCGAACTTAAGTACAGGCTCCATTGTTTCAGCCAGAGGCCCTGCGTGAGCCTCTCCACGTAGCCGCAGGCAGCTCCTAAAATAGGTCGGAGTTGAGCAAACAATCCCAGACGTGAAGCTGTAAGGCGAACGGAGGTCCTCGCACCGGCGCGGGCAGCAGCGCGGAGCGCCCGCCGGCGACCAATAGCTGGGGTGCGACCCGCCCCGTCCGCCCAGTCACCTCCCCCTGGGGAGCCTATAAGTCTCCCGCGGCGGCGGGGCGCCTGTTCCTCCGCGTCTCCGCCAAGGCCTGAGCTCGGTCGCCCTCCCTCCCCTCGGGCTGCCAGCGCGGGTCCGCTACCCGGCTCGGCCCGCCACCTCCCGCCTGCAGTCGCCGTCCGGGGCCGACCAGGGGGCCCCGCGCTCTCGCGAGAAGTGCGCCGCTGCAGGGCGGTGGGGTGCGGGAGCCGACGCCCGCCCTCGGTAAGCCGAAGATGGGGAGCTGCGCGAGGAAGCGGCAGCTCTTGCTGCTGGCGCTCGTCCTGCAGCCCTGGAATCCCTGCCTCGGTGCAGACGCGGAGAAGCCCTCCAGCAACCCCACAGGTGAGCACTCCCGCGGCCCGCCCCTGTCCCGCGAGGATCCTTCATCCACCGCCCTGGGCAAGAACCTTGCCAGGTGAGCAGGTGGGGGCCCGTCCCTCCCAGGACCGCAGAAGTGAGCAGGTCGGACCCCGCCCTTCCCCAGGAGCACCGACGTGAGTGGGGCGGACCGTCCTGTCTCCTCAGGACTGCCGAGGTCTTCCTAAGAACCGCTCTTGGGCTATGCTGGTCCCGGGAGAAGTGTGGGAGCCCGGCCCTTGTCAGCTCTTGGAGTTCCCCTCAACCGGAGAGCGCACGATTTTCCTTCAGCACAAGTCGGGGTTTCCTTTTGATCTTTGCAGGTCGTTGGGCACCAACACCTTTCCTGCAACTCTCCTGTCTCCTTCCCTGGAGTTGGCTTGATTTGTCGTGTTGGATGAGGCAGCCCTCCCTCTGTGACCTAAACATGGGGCTCAGTGTATTTTCTGATTGATAGTGACACATTCCTTCCAGCGCCCTAGGAAGCAGCCGGTAACACCTACCTCTTGCCAAAATCAACGCTCAAAACCTTGGTTGTTTTCAGCAAGGCTGCCAGGCTACCCAATACCTCCAGGCGGCAGCCTTCTTCCTTGGGGATTTGGAGGGGAAGCTGTGGATACACAGCTTCTCCCCTTAGCCACCCCTTTCCTAAGCCTGGTTCCATTTCTTGTTTTCAGAAGCTGGAACTGCAGCGAATAGTCCAGTCCAGTTCATGTAAAACAGACCTTTTTACATTTAGCAAGACTACAGAGTCTCACCACATGTGTTTCTAAACAAACTTGCTGCCCTTTGCCGCACACGGAGATATCCTTGGAGTTCTCCACTTCTGTGCTTTCTCTGCTCAGCTCCCTGAAATTAGATCTTGTATTTAAATGTTCTTTGCTGTACATGTTGCCTTTTTTAAAAAAGTTAGGATCATTTTGTCGTTTGTTGTTGAGTAAATAGAGCGATTTTCTGCTTGAGCTTTCAGGTTTACATTCAGAAGTTGACATTTGGTGAAGAGTCCAGCTAATCCATGTAAGGAGTAGTTTTATCTTCATCTTTAACTGTTCCAGAAAACTGCAGTGGGCTAAGTTGCCCATCTTTGTACATTCCTGCAACAGTGCTTGGATTCTTAGCTTGAGAAACTTTAGCAGTCAGATGGGTTTTTATCAGTTAAATGCTGCTTTTCTTTCTCTCAGAAATGTGATCATTTCAGAATGGATTTCTGAACTCTATTTGGTTCATTTAAATCTGAACTAAAATTTTTTGTAACTTGAAAATTTTCTTTTAATGTGTAACACCTAGGAAATAGACAATGCCTTCGGCAAACCTGGAAATGGAGACATTAAAAAAAAAACCAGAAAAACGACTTTCTTTGTTGAAATACCCAAGGAAATTTACTTGGAAATACAATAACCTCTAAGGGCTTTGCTATTTTGGAGAACTTCTTCGGCCTTCGTATATTTTATTTCACTTCATTACCAATGCCTTACTTTTAATAGAAGGCATCTCTTTGTAGTCGCCTTTACATTTACAATTGAAATCGTCTTCCTTTCCCACCCTGGCTTTTGAGTTTCATGGAAGTGGACAGTAAAATCTTAATGGATTGTTAACATCAGAGAAAGGGAATTTCATATATGAATGTTTTCCTCAGAAAATGACCACATAAAAGCCACTCCTGCAGTATGAGGACTGATTGCTTTTTGGTGGTGAGTGTGGGAATTCATTTATCACCTAAATGCAGGAAAATACTGATTTGTAATAGATGGAGCCAGCAATAGCCAGTTTGATTATGAACTTTTGTGTAGGTAGATGTGATAACCTGATATATATAGACAGTACACTGCTTGATAACATGGCCAGAATCATGGACTATGTTTCATTTTCTCCCTAAAATATTGCAACTGAAAATTGCTAAATTGGAAAACTGTGTTTATGTAACTATCAAGTGAACTTTAGAACTCTTAAGTTGTCTAGCTTAATAGGAAGTCCTTAATAAAAGTACTTATCTTTAATCCTCTACATTTATCACCATATCCCAGCTAACCATGAAGACAGATTAGACCAGGGTTTCTTGGTCCTGTCAACATTTGAGCCAGATAATTCTTTATTATGGGGAGCAGTCCCGCACTCTGTATGATGTGTAGCATCCTTGGCCTCTACCTGCTATATGCCACAAGCACCCTCCTCCAGGTGTGAGAATAAAAAAACTCCTGGAAATGAAAAATGGTCAAATGTTTCCTTAGGGGCAAAACTGCCCACGATTGAAAACAGTTGGGTGAGTCAAATCTATGTGCATTTGAGGCAATGTGGCATTACAGTGTTATGGAAATTATAATAACTATTTGTTGAAAGCAAATATATATAATGATTTTCCATTATTCTGCTATAGAGGAAATGTGCTATTTGAATCACATTAATCAATTTTTGGAATATAGGTTTTCCTAGCTTTGATACTGTGTGTTGATCAGAGTTGAGAACACTGCTTTGTATTGTATTTACTGAGGGTTCTGCTTTATCCTGTGTTCATTCTTTTTTGGTTGCCACTTGTTCTTAGCATGGAAAGAATCTGAACAATATTTTGGTTAAAAATAATAATTTTCTCCTAGAATCAATTATAGGAATTTCACTTTAAAATTTTATTCCCGTGGAGCTTTCCAGGCAACACTCTCCTAGCGAGTGTATACAATTCAAGTTTATACCCTTGATTTCTATTTCCTGCATTTTTCTGCCTTTTAGATGAGAGGAGGAGAAGAGTGTATGTATTCTTGCCAAGCATTTGCATCTATGTTTCCAGACCTGAATCAAATTTTTTTGTGTGTGTTTTCCAGGGTACCTTGAGTATTCCATGATCTAAATTGGGCAGAAACCAAGTTTTGGGCAAAAATGGCGGAAATGGATTCAGATGTTTCTGTCAAGACCAGTATTTTTCAACCATGTTCATTTATAAAACTCTTTAATTTACTCTGGCACAGTCAATGAAGAAAGGAAAGGTTTGTCCCTATCTGCTGATGCAAACTGGCAATTTTGGGGGCAAATAGGGAAAGATCAAGGCCCTGGAGAAACCTCTGGAAGGGAGAGAGAAGCTTACTCTCTTTGTTTTTTCTGTGTTCTGGGCTCCAGCCACACAGAGAAATTCATCATCCTTAAACAGATTATGGCTTTCATTTCATAAGATAAAAACAGACATATGAAGCAACTCTAGAAATGTGAAGACAATAAATAAAAATTAAATTGAAATACCCTTTTATGACCCATCACTTTGACTAAAGCATTTTAAAGTTAAACTGATCATACCAACTGTGGTGAGGATGGGAACTCTCAAGTAGATGGAAGCACAACATCTTTGGAGAGCAATTTAGTAATGTCTAGTGGAACTGAGAATACATATAACCTAACAAACCTAGATGTATACATGCACAGCTGTCTAAAATTTCTTTGCCTGCCTGCTTCTCCTTGAAATTCAATTCATTGTTTAAATCTCCCACCTAGGAAATTCTTCCCCTTACTGTTTTTTGTTTGGTTCTCTTTCTGACTTCTCAGTGTGGTAGGTTTATACAAATCATACCTGCTTTGTCTGATAGATGCTATGGTATGTATGCTATATATAGTAGGTTTGTGTTATAAATTGTATGAAGTGAAGGACAAAATCTTACTCATTTTTGTGTTCCTTGCAATATTTTACCTGTCCTTTTACCCTTGTTAAGATTCTCAGTGTATGTTTGTTGGGTTTCTGTTCCACTTGGAGAATTGTGAAAAGTAGCATGTAGTCAGTGAGATTACTAGCTGCTCATTTTCCCAGAATTTTTAACTAAACTTACTGAGGTTTCTTTCTCTACCTAGGGACCCATACTCTACCATGATCTAGCAATGTAGCAATGTCATTTCAGGCAATCCCTTATTTCTGAACTGTGGCTGGCAGTTCTCCATAGGTTGTATTTTCCACTCTACCTTCCACATTCTGTATGTAGTCACACCTCCAGAAACACGTTTATGTAGTTGGACACCATGATCCTTGTTTATAACATGGTCACAGGGAGATGTGCAATGGGTATGTAACTTGCAGAAGATCACATAGCTGAAAAGCAACACAAGAGGGGTTTATGCCCTTTCTTCAGGCCATACTATGTGTCTCTTTTGGTATCTTCATTCTTGTGGTGGACTTTTGGGACCTATGGGAAAGAAATAGAGACTAGGCATCAGAGACCTAAAGCAGCAAAAAGAACACTTTCCTAAAGAGAAAACACATAATTTGTAGGTTTATGTAAATGGAGGGGAAAGGGATTGGCACAGGCTAAAAGAAAACTGGGCCCTAGGCCAGGGTGGCAAACTATGGCCCATGGGCCAAATCCAGTGGACCACAAACAGCTACCTGGTTTTGTATGGCTGGTGAACTGCAAATAGTCTTTACATTTTTAAATGGTTGAGAAAAATCATAAGGAAAATCATATATCATGACGTGAAAGTTATATGGAATTTCATATTCAGGGGCCATAAAGTTTTACTGGAAATATTGAAAATATGGGAAATAACTTTTTTAATGGCTCACAGCCACATTCACTTGCATATTGTCTGTGGCTACTTTGGTGTAACAAGGCAGAGTTAAATAGTTGCCACAAAGAATGTATGGCATGTAAAGTCTAAATTATTTACTATCTGGCCCTGTACAGAAAACTTTGCTGGTTCTTGCCTTAGGAGATGACATTCCCACTTAAGCTGTGGCTCATGTAGATCTGCTGCTCTCTTGGAAAAGAGCAGGGTTCTGGACAATAGTAGCTGATCCTGGGCATTTGAGAGAGAGTCTGTTTTTCATTTTAGACTTTCCAGTGATTGCTATGGTGTTCTGAATTCAAACGTACAACTTCTCTCTTTCATCTTTTAAAACCCAGTGCTTGATATTAACTAAACATGTACTTTGGTGTAAATAGTGTATTCATGATTAGAAAGGATTAAAACACTCAGACGGCTGATTGGAAAGGAGATGCATATTTCTCCTTCAGAGTTTGTGGGTGTCCTGGAATTTTGGTTTAGAATACAACTTGGCCATGAGTTGGTGGATTAGTTCCTGGGAGGAAATGATTAGTACACTTATCAATGCACATTTTTATTCTTCAGCCGTTGCTATAAATTCAGCTAAACTGAGAAATTGGTGACTTTTAAAGTGACAAATACTTTTTAAAAACATTTTACAGTTTGCAATTTGCTGTGGTGTGTTTATCTCACTAAACTAAACTTAAATAACAGAACTGATTTTCAGAGCAATTGAGGTAGTAGTTAGCCAAGAAATAGTCATCTAGAATAGGAGAATTATAGACATTGTGCTATGATTTGTGATCCTTATACTATGTATTACATTAAGGCCTATTTGGTGCAACCTGTGTTTGGAAATGATGCTACTGAAGATGGTCTAGCAGTACAGAATTGATTACTACCCAATTAACTATGTCACAAGAATGCCTCTTCAAAAGTTATTGTTTATAATTAAAAATGTAGTAAATTCAAGTAAGTTTTAATGTTTCCCACTCAGTAACACAAAGAATGTTATTGTTATACCCAGAGGAAAGATTTTCATTACATGTTGTCTTCTGTGTCTTAAAAGAGGGAAATTGACTTGTTAATAATTTTAATTTAGGCTTTTAAAAGTAAATACCTTTATTAATTTACAGACTTGGTTACAGCATTTACAGATTTAGTTACTGGATTAACTTAAGTATCTTTGAGGCTATAAATTGTATTGCTAGCATACTCTAGCAATTTTTTTAGGAAAATAGCAATCATTTTTTTATTTGAAATATGGATGTCTTCCTTCTTCTTAAATTTATTTTTTAAAGAAGATATGGTTAATTGAGAAAATGCTTTGTTATTGTGGAAATACACCTTCATTTTTCTATAAGAAATCTGGTTTGAATTGTAAAGGTTTAGAATTAAGCTTTGTCTAGGTAAAACTTTAAATAACAGGTAGACAGTCTGCTTTCATTTCAAGAACACTCAACACTGAAATCATTTATTGTTCTTTTTGGCTTTTCCTACAAGGGATATCATTTCTATGTAAGTTTCTGAGTGATGGAGACAGTCTCCAGTCATCATCAAGACAGATCCATAGGGTCTGATGTAACTGGGTATCCTTCACTTTGAGCTGAAAGTGCATATTTCTGAAAAACTACAGTATTTATAATCAAACTTTTCACTAGAAATGAAAAAAGCCCCACATTTTAATTTCAATACAATTCAAAGAACATACAAATAAACTGTATAATATATACTCTGTAATAAGTATACAAATGTATTCTATAAAATGTGTATAACAAATAAGAGTTTTGGTGAACATACAGCTCAAATGAAGGGCTGACTGAGGGGTGGTCAGAAAGTTTTTAACAAATATGATTGTGTTTCTAAAATAGGCCAGAGTTAAAATTCAGCCTCATTTGCTATATTTTTATATTGATTTTAATAAATTTTTATTATTTTTTATATATAAGACATACTTGTTTCAATTACATTAACTGATCATCTGCTCATTTTCTTTAGGGTTACATTCTCAAATTTTTAAAAGGAATTCTATTTATTTTCTGGTTACTGCTAATTTGCTTTATAGTTCCTTCCAAAGAGAAAGAGAAGATTTTCCTCTGATTTAATTGCTATGGTTCTGCTTCTCTGTGCTGTGGACACGATTAGTTATTACTGGTTCTTATGAAGGAACTTCTGAGGCTCACACAATTTTTACTGCTCTCACCATCACCTCAGTCACTCCCAGACACTCCAAGGACACTAAGGAGATAATGAATGTGCATCATGTCATACAACTCTGCCCTCCCTCAAGCAACAACAGGAAGAGGTGCATGAAACTGGCAGTTTTGGGTTCCTGATTTTGGGGCCTTGTTCGGGAAAAGCCCCAGAAGCTATATTTCTTAATTCCAAGTTACTACAGATTTCCATCACAGAGCCAGGGTCTCATCAGCAAGTCTCTGTGATTGACTAGTCTTTTTTACTGGTTTGAAGCCACAGCTTGTAAGGGGACTTAGGGTATTAATTACTTACAGGTACTACATATAGGGCTAAGGAGGGAGCCCAGGTACTTTCAGGTATTTTAAGTGCATCCTCTAACCTGTTCTTTAAATATTTCATCCTTTTCTTCCTGTTTCTAGCAGTATATTAAACACCAGCAGCTATTTCAGCATCTCAAAAAAAAATGCAAATATAGAATTTAAACCATTTCTTAAAGAAAAAAAAAACATGGCTAACAATTTGCAGGCAGACTAAAATGGCCTCTCTAATTCAGTCACCTGGGAAGTCTCACAGAGCTGTTATACAGAGGGCAAGCTGGCCCTTTGATGGGATTTTCCAGTTTTGCCCAAGTGCTCTGAGGCCCTTGTCTTCAGAGGTGGCCCCTCTCCTGTTCTAGCCTTACTGGATCCTTCCTGGCCTCCAGCTGGCACTACAACTGCGACCAGAGTGCCCTGCTTGTCCAGACCCTCTGAAATTCCTTCTGGCCACGTCTGGAGAAGGACAATTCTCCTTTTCTTTTTAGTTTAGTTTAAATGGGGTTGGAATTTTTTAAAGTGACTTTACTAGGTAACCAAGAACAAACAAAACAAAACCCCAAACTGGAAAACCACTGAAGCAAAGAAATGAAAAGATTTACAAAATAGAGACTCAGAGTTCTTTCTCTGCTCTGACTTAAGTACAGTTAGAGACTGACATAACTGGCACATCCTTGGGGGTTCATGGGCTGTGTCCCTGCTCAGCTCTGTCTCCAGTCTTTGATCTCACTCCTCGCTTCTCTAGAGTTGGAGTCCATAAAGTCCATGGGTGGATAAGTGTTGATAGGTTGTGAAATAATAAGAAATACATAATTTGGTCTCTGACCCTGGTTCCTTCTAATATTTGGTCTTTGACCCTGGTTCTTGACACAGAGCTCCTAAAACCCTTGCAATTTTCTGATAAAACTGTCTGACATGGAACTCCTAAATCTCTTTGAAGTTTCTGGGTGATAACAGTATCTTTTATTCTAATGAGGCAACTCTTGGTGGGCTCTTGGATGAAAGCTGGCCACCAGAAAGACCAAACCATGAATAGAAGTTTGAAACTTTCAGCCCTACCCCTCATCTTCTGGAGAGGGAGAGGAGTTAGAAAATCAGTTAATAATCAGTCATACCTATGTGATGAAACCTCTGTAGAAATCCCTAAAGCATAGGGTTTGCAGAACTCTGGGTTGGTGAATGCAACCATGTGCCAGGAGGGTGAAGCACCCCAGCTCCACAGGCACAGAAGCTTCTCCATTTGGGATCCTTCCAGACATTGCTTTGTGTATTTCTTCATCCGGCTGTTCATTTGTATCTTTTAAAATATCTTTTTGTAATAAATCAGCAATAGTAAGTAAGCTGTTTTCCTGGGTTCTGTGATTCTTTCTGGCAAATTATCGAACCTGAGGAGGGTGGTCTTGGGAGCCTCTGATTTGTAGCTAAATCAGATAGAAGTTGTGAGTAAACTGGGACCTACTACTTGTGATTGGCCTTGAAGTAGGGGTAGTCTGGTGGGACTGAGACCTTAAGCTGTAGGGTTCACATTAATTCTGGCTGAACAGAATTGAATTATAGGACACCTTAGCTGTGGAGTATTGGTTGGTATGGGAAAGAGTCCACACATCTGGTGGCAGAAGTATTGTGTGTACTGAGTAGTATAGGAGAAACTGCAGTGTTTTCCCTAGACCTAGCTAGACTAGAAATTTTTTTCCATAAGGACTATCAGCATAACCCTAGCATTAGGCAACCTGTTCCCATTTATGGTTGTGCATTTTTGCCTATAACTCTTTTGATACTGCTTTGATTCTTTTTTTTTTGAATAGTAAATTACATTTGCTTTTAGGAATCTACATACTTTGTCAAGTCTACATTTATTTAACTTGACTTTAAAAATTCTTCCAGAATACATTTTTATCTAGAGGTAATTAACAATATTGTAACTTCTTATATACAAATGTATAGTAATAATAATTCCCATTATTGTTATGTAAGACTCTGAAGTGTGTCAATATTTCAAATTTTAATTTGAGTTATTTATTGGCTAGTCTGTGTTCAAACAGGTCTAAATTCTAATCCTTCCACTCACCAACTTTGAGTCCATTACCTCGCCTCTCCATATTTCCTTTGCGATTTATTATCTTTGTAGCTCTGTTACTTGATGTTTCTTGAATTCTAAGTGTCAGGATGTGTACTAGAGAAAAAGTGCTTCAGGAATGAGAAGAGGCCTCAAGGAAACTTAGTACTGATACATTTATTAGATAAAAAGAAGCATAGGTACAAAGTTGTTTTGTATTTTAATATTCTAGTTATTCTCTCTGGAGCTGGACTTGGACAGTCCTGGATACTGCTTTTTTCCTAACTAACTTTTGATTTAGAGGCAAGAAAGTAAGGCCAAGGATAACTGGAATTAAATTTACATTTTAAAATATTCCAAGTGTTTTGATAGGAGAGGAGAAAACAGTCTGGTCTTTATATGAAGCTATTTTCCATTTTCTGAGAGGAATTGTGTACTCTCAGCACATTTAAATATTGTAAACTGTTTTAAAAAAATTACTTTATATTCCTCTGCTTCAGTCCCGACTGTTCAAGTCATATTGGTTAATAAAAATGATGCTGGGAATTATTTAGAAGTTAAACAAAATTTTTAATGAAATATGCTATTTAAAAATTGGAGGCCCTCCTCCAAATTGTTCCTAAACAGTTATCAAACCATCTAGATCTACTCTGTGGATTAATTAAATATCTTTAAAATATGATTGCATTTAGTAAACTGGAAACATGGTAAATAGAAAATCAGTTTGTGGGAGAAAAGTATTTATGTGTGTGTATGCATGTTTCTAACCATGAGAGTACTTTTAAGCCTTAAAAATGGAGTAGAAAGTTGGATGCTTCTTGATCTGGACTTTTCCTTGATACAGTGCTTGATCATCCTTGCCACAGCAGCATTTATTCTACTTGTTTGCACCCTAGAATGGAATATATCTAGTGAGTTGTGTATAGTCTTAGACCTGATTATTGGAGGGGATGGTGGTGCCCATTGCTTTTTGTCTTTTCCTGGCTTTCCCCCCAACTGTTTGCAGTGGGATTTTAAGTAAATTGAAGGAAGCAGTTAAAATAAAACATTTGGAGGGCTCAGTGGGTGGCTTAATTTAAAAAATATATACAGTTGTTACTTTTTCAAGGTAAGGTTACCAAAAAAAATCACAGAACCATTTAGCCTGGATGTTGTTTTTGGAGATTAACTATGATTTATTGAATAGTAGCATATGTTTCTCCTGTAGAATGGGTAAGGTTAAAGAAAAATCTGTGTTATTAAAATGATAAACTAACCTTTGCATTACTCTTTAATATAAAGTAGTTGATATTTTATTTTCCTCAAGTATAAGCATAGGATTTTTTCATAGGATGTAAAAATCCCAAACAGCCAAGCTTCTCTTCTCCATAGCAAGTCATTGAATGGCTCTGTAACACTAGTTAATACCAGCTGCAAAAACATGGTGAGCTGCAGTTTAGGGCTGAATGGATAGATAAGATTTTTCTGGTTGAGGTAACAGATAAACTAAGAAGTTGATTTTAGGCCTCACTGCAAACTAGGAAGTGACTACAGTTGATAGTTATATCTCCCTTTCTATAATTGGATTTAAATTCTTTGTAGATGTGGTGTATGAATTTTTCTTAGTTCATACATTGCTGGAATAGCCCACCCTTGAATTAGGTCAAGCATTTTTGAATTGTAGAAAATCCTTTTGAAAGTGAGTCTTATTCAGTGTGAAGAAGTGATAGATAAGAGGTGGAGGGTTTAGTAGAGAAGGGGAGGTGAAATTGCCTGCAAACATGTTAGAAAATTGTAAAACACTTGATTTGAATGTGTTCAGACAATTAAGAAAAACACGAATTAAAAGCCACTGCCCCAAATGGTGGCAGAGGGGAATTTTCCTTATGTAAAATTGGTCATGCCATAAACATAAATATAGTTTGAGTAGTTTCATATTTGAGTAGATTTATTTATCTGGATTATGCTAATTGATGGTATAGCATTTCATCTTAACCATAATAAATTATACATCCTAGCCATTCTTGCCATTCCATGACTCGCACCCAGCAGTCCTGTGTGCATGGACCCTTGCAGGTCACACACCTTGAAACAATGTATGGTACTGAATTCACTCTCAACTTGGTTGCAGGGAATTTGCTGTCTGCTTTGGTGATCACCACAGATTCAGAAGCCCCTCCCATCTCCTCTTTCCCTCCCTCCTTCCACAAAGTGGAAGACTGGAACACTCTTGCAGAGTCACCTCACATCTTCTGGAATTTACTTACAAATAGAAACAGCCAAACGTAGTGGGGAGGAACCCATCTGTCTTCTAAATCTCATAGAAACAAATCTGAAAAAATGGACATAATTTTCATTGAGAAACTTAGCTTCAAAGGATTGGAGGAATAGAGCTTATTATTTAAGTCTTTTTGACAGTAGGGTTGTTATGTGTGGGCTCAGCCTTACAGGAAACACATGCTCTACTTATTAACATGGAACTGTGTTACAAAGTTCTAAAATTATTGAATGCTTTCTCAAGTTTCAAGGACAACTACTAGAGAAAGTCATGGGAAAAAAATGAAACAAAACTATAAAATGAAACAACTAATTAATAGGTATTTATCTCCCCTCATCCACTTTTTGTTTAGCTCAGTGGATCATAACCTATGTGGGGAACAGTGTAGTGCAATTTGTCTCTAATTATAATTTTATAGTGTTTATTTGACTTTCAGCTACTTACTCATTTTCTTATTTTCTAATGCTTTCATCTTATACAGTACTCTATTAGTTTTCCATAAATACTGAGCTAACTCAAGTCACTTTTCTGAGATGAAACAATTGGGGCTTACTCAAGGCTTCTGGAATTTCAGAAGGTCAAGAGATAATGGAAAAATTCTGGCTCATTTAGGAAGGAAGAACTTAATTTGACTCCACTTCTTAAATATTCATGAAAGCAAAAGTACAAAAATTGTGGGTCAATAACTGTAGTTTGCTGTACTATATAACTATACTTTATAACTAGAGATTGATATTTAAAGATTTTTATTTGAAAGTGTTCTTCTTTTTACTTTTGTAGTTTCTTTGTTCATAGCAGAAACTATAAATAAACTTGTGTCTAAAACTTCTGAGTAAATCTACAGAGGAGTATCTCACATTATAATTACAATGCTGGTCTTCCTCAGAATTATTTGGAGTTGGGACATGCAAATGTTTCATTTTACTGGATTTGTCTAGGCTCTAGGCTTCCCACAACCGAACCGGACATGTATTTATTTTTAAATTACATTTGTATTTCTTTACACAAAATTACTATTTGTGATGATACCAGGTGGTAAATATATACAGTGCAATGTTAAAATGAATGAACAAACAGAACTGTATTGGAAATGGATAGGTCAAATTAATAAATGCCTATATAAGTTTAATATGCTGCCATGGGGATTTTAGCTTTTTGGTTGTGTGTGTGTGTGTGTGTGTGTAAAATGATAAATCGCAAATATTTTTGCTTTCATTTTGGTGAAAATAAAAATAAATCTGGATTTATTCTGATGACATTCACCTAATAACATGTGCCAAGTGTGCAGTTTAGCCCTTTCCAATGTTTTTCATCTATAAATCACTCTGAAAGCTATAGCAATAAATGATAGATCTTTTATAAGAAATGTTGAAGCACCAGTAGGAATCAGTAAGAACTAAGATGTAACAAACTTCATGAAGATGATATAACTGCATTTAGAAATTGTATTTTTGGTTATAATGAAAATACATGTGTATAACTGGAGATGAAGACATTTAAGAAGATTAAATTTTTCCATCATCTGTAAACCATATAGAACATTGTATTTTATTCTTTTTTTTCTGTTCAAACATCTGTATTTTAAAAATAAATTTAGGGTACAAATACATATTGACAAACATAAGGGATAATTTTCTGTTATACCTTATTCACTAAACCCTATATTGTAACTATTTTCTGATGGCTTCAAAAACTCTTCAAGTCATTATTTTTAAGTAATATTTTGATATCTGTTTGGGATTATACTATAATCTGTATAACCATTATCTTATTTGATGCATAGTTTCCTTGCAATATTTTTAAAAGAAGTCCACTTTCTTCAGTATGCAAAAAATTATGAGTAGAACTAAAAGTAAATTAAGCATTATCACATTTGTTTACACTACTATCTAGTTTCATATGAACTTTACTATTCAAACAGTAGAAAGTTGGTGGTTGTTTACGGACTGGGAAAGAGATAAAACCAAAAAAAATTTTTCTACCAGGTCTGTTCTACACTGTGTATTGTTGTGCTCACAGAGATGGCTTCTTTTACTTCCTCACTATGCAGAAATTCAGAAAAATTATTACAGGGATGTCTTTGAAAATGAGCTTTGGTCTCCACTTCTACAGCATAGGTTCAAGAAACAAAATATTAAAATCAAATGATACGACACTCTTGTATCTCATTGAATATTATCAAGTTGCTTTCTAGGAGGCTGTATAGATTTTTATCTCCACCAGCAGGGTACCAAATGGTCTGTTGTATGGAATTCTCAGCAGCATTATCTTTAAAACAATCTGTTACAGTTTTTAGGGGAACATAGGTTTCAGTCTCTTTATCCTCCTTTTTATTTCTTAAATGTATAGTAATTTCTTGCCAAAATAAAAGCATTTGTTGTCACTGCGATTTCTTCTGTGAGTTGCATCTCTCTGTCAATGGACTGTACATTCTAGTGGAATGAGACAGGACATAAATATATCGCGTGGATATAAGTACTGAGAAGAAACATAAAATGGGAATTGAGGGTGAGAGTGTTGAGATTGGAAATGCCATCATAAGTCGTTTCCAGGAAGGTTTTTTGTATGGGTTACGTTTGAGCAAAGGCATGAAGGGAGTGGTTATTGCTGGGAGAAGAGCATTACAGACTGCAGAAATCACAAATGCAAACTCCCCGGTCCGAGAATGTGGTTGATGTGTCCCTGAAACAGCAAGTTTTTTCGAGTGCCTGCAGTGGGGCGGGAGAAGCTAGTGGTGGAAGAGGAGATCAGAATGACAGGACCAGATCACTACGGGACTGGGAGACTGGTAAGAAGGTTGGATTTTATTGAGAACAAGAAGGAAAATGTGGAACATTTTGAGGCAAAAAGAGACAAAATCTGTGTGAATTAGAGTAAATTACCTCCTTCTAAATGGAATAACACTAGACTTCAGCCCCCTTTGTCCCTTCTAGCACCTTTGTTGGGTGGCTATGTGGAGTACAACTGCTCAGCTGTACATTGTAGCCCTCAAGCGATAGAGCTGTAGATGTGTCTGTCACTGAAGGGGCAGGATAAGTGCAGGGAGATCCTTTAGGAGTTCATTTCAGTGGTCCAGGGAAGAGATGCTGGTGTTCAGATTTAGGCTGCTCACAGAGAAGTGGTCAGGTGAGGCTGGATTCTGTAATGCTGATAGAATTTCAGAGAGATTGGATCAGGGATGTGAAAGGAAAAGAGGAGTTAAAACCTCGTATATTAAAATTTTAAATTTGCCTAAAAATCGACATCAGTTAGAAATACACTCTACCTGCCATTCTTTATATTCTCACTCTCGTTTACATGACTTGGAACTTCCTTGAGGTATTTTGGTAACTATTTTACAATTATCTTAATCACCATTACTAAAATTTATAGTCTTATTTGGTATCCATGATGTTATCCAAGTGTTTACTTAGTAGGGTGCTAGTGCTGAAAAACAGGCTCCCACAACAGAAATTTTGCAAAGGAAGTCTGAGGGTTAGACTCTAGGAAGAAGGCCAGACAGCTGCTGGGTTTCACTGAGCTGTGAGTTTGGGAGAGAGCGCTCTGCAAAATGATGGTTGATATGCTGATAAATGACTTAGCAGCTTGAGAAGCAGATTTTTAAGTTTACAGAAATTGCCTTATTACCGAAGGAAGGAAGAGGGAAGCAAATGTAAGATAAAGTTGCTGCTCCAAGCCTCTGCATCAGCTGTGGTTTGCACTCACACATCAATATATTGGATTTGACAGGGGATTGGAATGTGCTGATGTGCCTTGCTCTTATAATTTGATGCAGTTTTGTTAAAGAAAGAGCTTTATTTTGAATTTCACTTTTATTTGTTATTTGCTATGCTTAAATATGTTGAATGGCAAGTACCAGCAGATTTATGTGTCCAGAAAAATACACCCCTCTCCTCCTGCTTTCCATTTACTTCAATGAGAAAATTAATCTTATAATAAAAGAGGTTTGAGTTTTGTAGTAATGTCACTGACCATACTTTGCATAAAAAAATGCAGCTCACTGTAGTTGGAAAAAGATCCCTAGGTATTCTGAATGTGCTACTTACAGTTTTCCAAAGGAGAGGGAGGGAAAAAAAAAAAACCTGGAAGAAGAGACTGAAGAGGAATAGGTAAAGAGAGAAAATTAGAAATGTCAGGAGGGAAGAGTTTCATACAGCTGGACAGTGAATTTGGCACTAAACACCTTTGCTAATTGAATCAAGACTTGTTGGATTATATAATTTTCTATTTGCTGAAAAAAGAAAACACGTTGATTTAGATGACCAAAATGTTTGGAAAAAAATTAGTTTCTTTTAATGAAAGGTATTACATAACAGTAGACAGTAGTAGCTTCAGTTGTGGTTTATTGACTTACTTTTAAAGGAATAAATATTTTCTTTATCTTTTTGAGAAGTAAGGAAGGAACTATGATGAACTATAACTTGGTAATTGCTTTTCTGACTGGAGCATTTGGTCAGTGACACAGTAGGGCTGTTGTTACCGATCCTCTAACTCTGGGAAAGAAATGAAAAAAAATCCAGAATAGCTGGCAAAGAGGGGGCCTCTGAGACATCAGTATTGCTGAATTATATTCAGTTCCACTCCCTTACACAAACAACACATTTCTTCACTTAATGTCATCTTTCCTTCTGGTCTCAGTTTTAAGTGTGAATTCCTGAGTTCATCCCTGACCTTCCCATTTAACACAGCTTCCTCTGTTAAAATCTCATATCTCATATTTACTTTGAATTAATTCTTAGCATTTAGAATATAGTTAACTTTGTACTTTTTGGCCACAATTTTTACTTGTACTTATTTATGCAATTGTTGCTGTCTGCCACTTGTATTCCCACCCCACACTATATTGTAAGATCCATGAAAATAGAAATTGACTCTCCCAAAAGTATTTGAGTGCCTTCCTTCCTTCCAAAAATATATAGTAAATGCGGTGTGTCAGAAGTTGGGGATACATCAACTCTTGAAGTTTACATTGTCCTAAATTGTGGTGTTTTCTTTTTTACCAATTTTATCTTAAATGTTTAGCACAGTGCCTGGTTGACAGAGTGGTCAATAACTATTTGTTTAAAGAATGAAGATGAATGCTTTTGAGGATTATATGTAGGGCTCAAAGATACGTGCAGTTAACGTTAAAATATGTAGTTCCGGAATATAAACTTCTCTTGAGGCTAGGTCTCTTTTCTTCTGTCACAGGCTGAAATTTCCAGGTGCCTCTGTGGCTGTCATACTCCTTTGGTGCACAAGAGTTTCTCTCTGATCACAGAGATCTATCTCTCTGACAAGGGAAATAAGGATAATCCAGGGATTCTGAATGATTAATTGGTCTGGAAGGGGTTCTGGGCATCAGTGCTTTTAAAAAGATTTTTAGGTGTCTATATTATTCGAGCAGGGTCCAAAATTACTATCCCCAAAGTGTATGGAATATGTAAAAAAGGTTCTCTTCTCTTCAAATACTAGTTTTATTTTGACAGAAGAATTTGTAGGTAGGGTGTGTGCATATATGTGTGTGTTTTATTCTCCCAAAAGGAGTTTGAATTTTTTCCAGGCCATTCTAATAATTATCAAAGTCACACAATTTGTTATCAAATACCATGGAAGCCTAAGATATTTTTCACTTCTTTAGCCTGAGAATGTTTTAGATCAGCCTGATTTTCTTTTCATAAAAACTAGAACCTCTCTAATGTTAGCTATTATTTTGTAAACTGCATCTGGGGAGTGTATATAGTTTAAGTATGTGGCAAGATAAATTTCTAAAGACTTCATGTGGTAGTGATCATTTTACTATTGATAAACGTTTATGATATACAACATAATAATTTTTATACAGTTAACTTTGTACTTTTGGGCCATACTTAATCTAAACATCCAGCTGTTTCCTTATATTTCTTATGATTAAGTATAGGAGAACCATTTACTGACTTTATTTAATATATAGTATGAACAAATGAGTTTTCTATCTTTCAGTACATAATATATTAAAAGAAATATAAGGGGGCAGTAACTGTAGAAACATGCTGTGTTGTTAGTAGAAGCAGTCATAGTGACACACAGACATCAAAATGAAGACCAAGAAATTAAAGATCAGAAACAGCATATAAGAAACATTCTGTCTGGGACCACTTATGGGGATAAATAGCTGTGTAGAATTAGATGTGTTTTGGGGGAATACTGCATCACTCTAAGGCATAGTAAGAAATGATCATGAAACATCAAGAAGAGTTTATATTTGTTTGGTATTCTTTGCTCAGTTGCAATATTTCATTGAATGGTTTCTGTTAAAAATGTTTAAAAAAGGTAAAAGATTCCATGGTTTAACTGATGGGAATGCACAATAACTAAAAATGCTAACAAAGCAATTTGTGAATTTGAGAAATCTTTCCTATTTTTCTTTTGAGCCATACTGTGTATTTCTTAGAAACTACCAATACATAGTATGGTTTAATACAGACTCTTTGAGACAATATATATATTTAACAATCTACCACTTTATGACATTATTGTGAGTTTTCTTCACTTTGAGAAATTCTGGAATTAAAAACGAATGAGGAGTGTTAGAGAGGTCATTGATGCTGAGAAATACTGAATGCTTACCCCTGCTTCTAGGTCACCATGAAATCAGACTACACTGGGGAGTTCTCTGTTCAGTAATGTCATGAACCCTTTCAGCAAGTGAAGTCTCCTTGCTTGACTCTGGAATGTAGAGGCTTTGTGAGAGCTTAGATTTTTGAGGATTTCTCACCACAGTTCCATGTGACACTGGCAAAACTTTTCAACCAGGGGATCTTCGTTCCTGTCACTCAGGTTCCCTGAATGAGCTGCTGACTCATTTAGATACAACCTGACCTCATATAGGAGCATCCTGTCCTTGTATGGATTTATACTGCTGAGATTAGAATGCATTCAGAAGAGAGCTATTTTATTAACATCTGCTTTAAATATGTGTCTTCTTTATGACTACTTAATGTCCTTGCTATGTTTTTGTTCTTTTTGAGGAACCAGTTGGGGAACCATTCTCTGAGGTGTTGCAGCTAAGTATTAGCTCAATATGATCACACAAGAGACAGGGAAAGAGAGAGGAAGGGAGGGATCAAGTTTTTCACACTGACCCTTCCTCTAACTGTGCTTTGCCAACAGCTGATATTTCTTTACCCCTATTGCTTTTTTATCAAATATATATTTTTAACTGAAGTATAGTTGATATGCAATATTATATTGGTTTCAAGTATACAACACAGTGGTTCAGTAGTTACACACATTATTAAATCCCCACTCCAACTAGGGCAGTTACTATCTGTCAACATAGAAAGATGTTACAGAACCATTGGCTGTATTCTCCATCCTATACTACCATCCCTGTAACCAGCTTATATTACAATTGGAATTTTGGGGCTCTTTTCTCCTCCTCAGCCTCCCCACCCAACTACCCCAACCCCTCTGCTATGGTAACCACCAGTCACTTCTCAGTGTCTGAGTCTATTGCTATTTTATTCTTTGTGTTTTGTTTTTATATTCCATAAATAAGTGAAATCATATGGTAAATGATTAAAAAATTTTTTTCTGTGTCTGGCTTATTTCACTGAGCATAATACCCTCTAGGTCCATTCATGTTGTTGCAAATAGCAGGACTTCTTTCTTTTTTATGGCTGAATAATATTCCATTGTGTATATGTATCTCACCTTCTTTATCCATTCATCTGTTGATGGACACCTATCTTGCTTAATAAACATAGGGGTGTATATGTCTTCTCAAATCAGGGATTTTGTTTTCTTTGGGTAAATTCCCAGAAGTGCAGTTACTGGGTCACATGGTATTTCTGTTTTTAGTTTTTGAGGGACCTCCATACTGCTTTACAAAGTGGCTGCACCACTTCACATTCCCATCAACAGTGTAGGAGGGTTCCCTTTTCTCCACATCGTCACCAATACTTGTTATTTCTTGTCTTTTGGATAGTTGCCATTCTGACTGGTGTCAGATGATATTTCATTGTAGTTTTGATTAGCGATGTGGAGCATCTTTTTATGTGCCTGTTGACCGTTTGTATTTCTTCTTTGGAAAAAAGTCCATTCAGGTCCTACACCCATTTTTTAATTGGGTTATTTGTTTTTTTGGTGTTGAGTCATAGGAGTTCTATATATATTTTGGATATTAACCCCTTATCAGAAAAATCACTTATGAATATATCTCCCATACTGCAGGTTGCCATTTGTTCTATTGATGGTATCCTTTGCTGTACAGAGGCTTTTTGGTTTGATGTAGTCCCACTTGTTCCTTTATTATTTTGTTTCCCTTGCCTGGGGAGATGTATCCAGAAAAAAAATTGCTTGTGCTTATGTTCAAGAGATTTTTTGCCTATGTTTTCTTCTAAGTGTTTTGTGGTTACATGTCTTATATTTATGTCTTTAATCCATTTCAGGTTTTCAAGTTTATTTTTGTTTATGGAGCTACAGTAATCAATTTTCATTCTCTTGCATGTAGCTGTCCAGTTTACCTAACACCAGTTATTGAAGAGACTGTCTTTTCCCCATTGTATATTCATGGCTCCTTTATCATATATTAATTTCTGGGTTTATATCTGGGCTCTCTATTCTGTTCTATCAATCAATGGGTGTGTTCTTGCGCCAGTACCATACTGTTTTGATTACTGTAGCTTTGTAGTATAGCTTGAGAGACCAGGCTGTATCTACTGTGGGTGTCCTGGAGAGTGTGGTTAGCTCCTCCCCTCCTCAGGACAGGGGTCATGCCAGGGTGTGACAGCCAGGTGTGGGGAGGGGGTGTGGTAGTCTTTCTTGCGAGGGATGCACAGTTTGACTGAGGCTGCCTGCCAGGTATGGCTAGGCAGAAGTTGTTTTGGAGAGGTACCTGCTAAGGTGTGTCCTCAAGACCACACTCAGGCAGTGCAAGCAAGCCACGCTAGCATGGTAAATGGAGAGTTTCATAACTGACTCACATAAGTGTCTGGCCAGGTAGGCCGAAGTAGGGCAAGAAAAATGGCACCAGCATCTCCTCCCTCTACAAAAGCTCTTGCAGATCCCTGCCCCTTTGGTGCACATTCTGTAATCAGTCAGTAAATTTCCACCTGTAATCTAGGTATAATTCAAACTGCTGCTTCTATGCTGGGTATCAGCCCTTTAAGATCAGAGACTTGGTTTCCCATAACCCTCTGCTCTCCTGGAGATAAATCCCTTTGATTTTCAAAGCTCCTAGAGTTAAGTCCTGCTGATTTTCAAAGCCGGATGTTTGGGAGCTGGTCTTCTGCAGGGCCAGGGGTACTCAGTGTGGGACCTGATCCCTCTGCTCCTCTGTGCCTGTTGCATCCCTCCCACTCTTAGTTTGCTGCATTGAGTGGGGAGGTTGTATCACATCTGTGCCTGTTGCCTTTTGCAATGTGGCCTTCTCCTTATTCTTTAGCTGTGGAAGAACTGTTTTGCCACTATTCAAGTCATCTTCAGTTACTTGTACATATGTAGCTGTCACTTTGGTATGTTTATGAGAGGAGTGAACTTAAAACCTCCTCCCTGACCATCTTCCTGCTTTCTCTCTAGGTAGTCTTCCATTTTCAGTACTAGGTCATACAGCAGACAAACTAAACATGTGCATGTATCATTAGTAAATATGGGAACCCCAAAAGAAAACTAAAAAAAGGTAATAACTTTAGCATGTCTACAAACTTTTAAAATTTGAAATCAAGTTTAGAAATATATATTATGATTCAAAGTATTTATACAGGACAGAGGTGTTCTTAGTCCACATTGACCTTTCAGGTGCCTAGGGCCTCTGGAAATCATGATCTGATCCTGCTTCACTTGGTATCTGTTGTTGGTTGACCTTCTGGTTCTAGAAGAGTTTATCCTTAGCAGAATGCCATCCTACTCCTTGTCTCCTGGATCATTTGTCACCCAGTCTTTTGTATATAACTGGCAATACTCACTCTCTCTAGTCCCATATTGCTAGGGAGTCCACCTTGTCCTGGTTTGCCCGGAACTTTCCAAGTTTTAAAACTGAAAGCCCCGTGTTCTGGGAAGCCCCTCAGTCCTGTGCAGACTGGGATGGTTTGTCACCTACAAAATACCTTCCCCCACCTCACAGCACAACTCTTAATTTGCTGTCTGCTGTCCAGGGTGGGCTGTGGAAGGTCATGCACCCATCCGAATGCTAATATGTGTGAAGATTTTCCCTGTGTAACTTCAGTGGTTGGATGCCATAAACTTTTTTTTCTTCAAACATTCCTTTCTTCAAACCCCTTTCTTACAAAAATGGTAAGGAATCCTCTGATGTCTCTTTGACACATCCTTTTTTAGGTTTTTCCATATTGAAATTGTGGCATGAATTTTCCTTAAGACATTTTTGTTTTGAATTCCTTTTAACGATTTCACTAAATGAAACGCTTTCCCTTGTCACTTAGACTCCATGACTCAGTTTATTTGTCATGGTGTTCAGGTGACTCAGCCCTTAACAAAGCAACAAAATTGTGCAATATGACCTAGGAACACCATATTTTTAGTCATTGGGAATCCTGAGTTCCAGCCCTAAGTTGGTTATCACCACCTAGTTGTAGGATCCTGGACAAGTCTTGTTTTCTGTACGTCTTGGTTTCCCCTCTGTAAAAGAAGTAGGACATGCTAGATTGGTCCACAAGGTCACAGTTTATGTTAAAATTAAATGACTCTTAGTGAAGGAACAGGGTATGATTGTCTTAGGGACCAATTGCTTCTTTCCTGGACTCTATTTGGAGAATCTTCTGTATCTCTAGCCTGGCCTCTCAGCCCAGTACCTCATACCCAGCCCATATCAGACACATAACCAGTTAGGTCCATAGTGCCTCTTTCAGATGAAGACTTGCTGACTGTAGCTAGAAGCATAATGGTTCAGGCACCCCCAAACCCCTCCATCCTCAGGTTTAACCATTAACTAGGAGGACTCAGGATTTAGTATTTATCACTGAAGCTATGATTTGTTATTGTGAGAAGATACAGGCAAAATCATTAAAGAGAAAAGGCACATGAATCAAGTCCAGGGAAACCAGACACAGATTCAAACAGGGACACATAGACAGGCATAGCCTGATTCCCCAGCAATGAATCATGACAACATATGTGAAAATTATTTATCAGGAAAGCTCATTAGAGATTGTGTCCAAGGTTTTTATTAGGGTCTGGTCACATAGGCAACCTCCTTACCAAAATCCCAAACATCTAGAAGGAAAGCATTAAATACATTTTTGTACAATTTAGACACATTCTTACCTGGGAATGGTAGAACACCCCCTCCATGTCTGCCTTGCCCCACCCCAAAGACAGCTTTACAGTGCCAGCTAAGGATAAATGCAGCAAGCAGGTCTTAGGAATAGAAATCTCAGGTTTGCTATGCTGTCTCTTTTCTGCACATGTCATAGAACTCAGTTTGCTTCTAGCCCCTTGACTGACTTCTCACTGCCAAGTGAGGTCACATGAAATATTGGAAAGAAATGAACTTTGGAGAATAGCTGAATTTCTACTTCTGGCCTTGCTAGTAACTTGTTGGGTGATAGAGTAAGTTACTTATCCTATTTAAGGCTTCCTTTCTTCATCTGTGAATTGGAGTTAATAAAGCTAACTGCAAAGGTATTTTGTTGAGAACAGATTATTATCTACACACGTAAACATGAAGCATAACATCACCTGTCCCTGAATCCACTCATTTAACAACTGTTTATTAAGAACCTATTTACTAAACACTGCGATAGGCAATGGAGGTGTTGTGTTGAGCAGAAGGCATCCTGCCTTTCTGGTATTTATAGTCTGGTTGGGGAGAGAGACTTTAATTTCAAATAATAATCATACAAATTTATATACTATTACAATTTGTGTTAAGTGCCCTGAAAGAGAAGTTGAGAGTTCAGTAAAAATATATAATGGGTATTAACCTATTCTAGTGGGTCAGGGAAGGTCTCTCTGAGGAAATGACGTATGTGTAAGAATCTCAAATTTGAATAGGCAGTGGCAACGTCAAGATATCAGGAGGGACATTAGATAATGGTCTTGCATAATCTCTTCTCTTTTGGTGGGAGAGAGCAGGCACTGTTGGAGAATCAAAAAAGGTCAGTGTGGTTAGAGCATAGAGAGCAAAAGGGAGAGAGGTATGTATGAGATTAGAGAGGATAGAGGTATTTAAGGACCAATTGAGTTCATGGAGCTATGCTACCATCCTAAAGCTATTTAAGGGTGTTTAGCAGTGGGATGACATAATCAGATGTCTAAGTGTTTGGAAAGATCACTCTGGCTGCTTTGTAGAGAGATGATTGAGGTGGGTTAAGTGGGTTTAGGAGGCCATTGCAGGAGCCTAGGCTAGTGATCATCATAATTTGAGTTAATGTTATAGCTTGCTTACAGTTGGAGATAAATGTGAAGATTTGAGAAGGTGTATTTAATATTTTCTTGCTAAATTATTAGAATGAACAGCTTCAATTTGAAGTGTGTGTGTGTGTATATATATATATATATACTCAAATAGATAAATATGTATTTATATAATTTATATATGTATATGTGTATATATGTGTGTGTGGTGTGTGTGTGTGTGTGTGTGTGTGGTGTGTGTGTGCACACACACACCACACACACACACATTTTACCATACTTGCATCATAAGCCCTTGAGGTGAAGAGATACTACATTCTTCAGTAGAGAAAGAGATGGTGTTAAAACCTGCTGACATTTGCACAACTACAACTTGCCTTATCCGTACATTTACTGAATGAAAATAGTAAGGAATCTCCTATCCAATACTATCCAATGTATAAAACCTACAGTATGTCAGCCACTTTGTATATATTACCTAATTTAACTCTCACAGCAAACCTATCACATAGGTGCTATAATTACACACATATTTTAGATGAGACACAGAGTTTAAGTAACTGACCAATTTCTAGCAAATAATAAATGGTGGAGCTGGAGTTTGAGTCCAGGTAGTTTGGCTTCAGATTCATATTGTCAACCATAGTGGCAACCTATGCCCTCTAGGCCAAATCTGGCTTATGGCTGTTTTTTTTATAGGCAGCCAGAAATGAAAAAAAAATTTTTTTTAAGCATTTAAAAGAAAAAAAGAAAAAAGAAATTCTGTGACAGAGGTTTATGTGACCGCAAAGCCCATTCAGACTTTTACAGTAAAACTTTTCTGGCCCCTGCAATATGCTGACCATTAGGAAGAATACATACATGTGCCTTAAGTAGAAAGTTGAGAGCTACTACTGATTTTTACAAATTAAGGACATGTCTGGTTAGCTGCAAAGTGAGAATAGTGTACTCACAATATGGTAGAATTATTTTTCTTGATATTTGCAAATTTAAAATGAAGAACCTGTTTGCCTGGGGAAAGTTTCTTGGGAAAATAGGAGGTTTATCTCTCAGTCATGGGATCAAAGGCAGCTGGGTTCGTGCTGAGTTACTTAATGTGATGTCTGTCATTAAGATGGTGAATTTCAGATGGATTTTATGTTCTGATTTTGCATTGGAAACAGGACTTAATAGCAAAAAACTCTGTTTTTTTAAACCTATGGTTTGATTTTGAAAAGAAAAATCATTAATTAATGATAAATTTTTGCTTTTACATCAGCAACTGTGTGGAGAAAGAAATGGCTATGTATTGCACCCCTTCTCCCCTTCCAGAATTATAAGTGCATTAAAAAAAGAGAACATTGGATGTCTTGGCCTTTCTAAAGAATTCTTGATTCTTGGAGAAATTTTCATATTCATTTGAATTTTTGTAGAGAGCTAAATATTTAGCCACTGCAATATTTATTACATCTTACTATAGTGATAGGTGTTTTGAGGAACTTTGTAAAGATGATTACAGAAGTTTTTTTGTTTGTTGTTTTGTTTTGCTTTTGCTATGATGTGATTTTCATTGGCAAGTGGTGGTTGTATTCTACCACATTCTGCGGATGTATTACATGTTTTTTGTTCATGCAAATTATATTTGTCTATTTCTAATAGAGTCAGACAGTGGTTATAGAGGTTACATTTGGATCCAGTTGAGCTTCCATTTGCCTTTTTGACACCATTGTAAACTGGTTTGTAGTGGTTGATGAGTGCCTTTTATTCAAGTCTATTTCCTCAATCATCTCCCTTTATCATTTTGGTTGTGGTGGGTAGATTGGGTAAGGCACTACTTATAGTTGTTAAATTATAATTTGGTTGGGAAATTTCTGCTGTTTCATCTTTTACTTAGATGATTCAGACTGTTAAGTTTTACACTAAATATTTTTCTGTCATTTTTCAGATTGGAGGTTTAGGGATTGTGTATAAAGTTGAGCTTTCTTTTTTTAATTGTAATTTCCAAATGTAAACAAAAGGAATCCAAAAGTCATCACATATGGCCAGTCTTGTTTAATTTTTATCCTCCTCTGTTGCCTCCTGTCTATCCCAAGTAACTTTACAAGTCACAAACACTATACTTTTCATTGGGTAAATCCTTTAGATTTATGTCTTTAAATTATAAGACTCTTTAAAAAAAATTCAATACCATTAGCATGCTAAAAATTTCAGTAATTTCTGAATATCAACAAATATCCAATTAGCATTCCAATTTTCCTAGTATTCTCAGAAAAACCTTTTGCATTTAGTTTTTCAAATCAGTAGCCAGCTGAAGTCCATGATTTGCATTTGCTTGAATTGTCTCTTAATTCTGTTAATGTACTGTAACAGTTTTCCTTCCCGTTTTTCCGTCTGCCTTTGATTCCTTTGTCTGTTGTCCTTATATTTTTGGTAAATTTGTAGTGTAAATTTTAGAGAAAGCTAACAGGTGTATCAAACTTAGGTTAACTTTTTTGGCCAAACATTCTTCATCAGTGATGAACAAATTGGGCTCTTAAATGGTTGTGCTTGTGACCTATCAGCACTTCCTTCTTTTACTTCCTTCAATTGAATAAGATTTATTTCTTGTCACTGTAATGACACTGAATAGCAGGTAAGGGGAAACATGTTTATATATGATATCAATAACATTCCCTCCCTTTAACCAAATTACTTACTTATTTGGTTTTTTGTAAAGAGCAGAAGTGCTGAAACAGGAATCCTTACTTGGCATAGGATTTCCAGACACAGTCAGACTATACATTTTTAGTTTTGCCTTCTGAGTCATTGGATTTGGTAACATTTCTGTCTGTGCAAGGGTCTGGCCAACATTACTTTTCCTATTAAAGGTGATGAAATCCTTGACTTTAATTTTATACTGGAAATGATAAGTTCAAAAACCCATCTAGTCAAAATTTAAACCTCTGCTTGTTCTTAAGATTTATGTAGAAAAAGTTAAGTAAGTCTTTAAATGCAGACATTTTTTTCAGAGACTTTAAAATAAAGCTCTTTAGTCTTATAAAATAAAATCTAGTATTCCCTATCTTGAAATTTATTGTGAATGGTAATGTCAAAATTTGAAACTTTTGGAACTTTACAAATGAAATAATTTTTTTAAAAAAGGATAACTAACTGAAAAAGTACTCTTTTTTTATGTTTAAATGGGACCTGACACTTTATGAAAATGATTTATGTATATTAATATCTATGTTCATAGAACTGTTTTCCTTTTTTTGTTTGACTAATGAATGTTTAAATTTATTATTTCTTTATGTGTATTGCACTTATTTTACTGTGTAGTTATTTTCAAAATTTGAAGAACTACTTTGATTTATATATAACTTCCAATTTAGTCCTATAATTCATTAATGCTATTTCTGATGATCTATCTATTATTCAGTAGACACTTAACACCTTCTGAACTTTTTCTTATTGATAATGGGCAAGAATCAAATGATACCGTGCAATGCGTAGAATTTTTTTTTTTTGAGAGGGCATATCTCATATTTATTGATCAAATGGTTGTTAACAACAATAAAATTCTATATAGGGGAGTCAATGCTCAATGCACAATCATTAATCCACCCCAAGCCTAATTCTCATCAGTCTCCAATCTTCTGAAGCATAACGAACAAGTTCTTACATGGTGAACAAATTCTTACATAGTGAATAAGTTGTTACGTGGTGAACAGTACAAGGGCAGTCATCACAGAAACTTTCGGTTTTGATCACGCATTATGAACTATAAACAATCAGGTCAAATATGAATATTCGTTTGATTTTTATACTTGATTTATATGTGGATCCCACATTTCTCTCTTTATTATTATTATTATTATTATTATTATTATTATTATTATTATTACTATTTTTAATAAGATGCTGAGGTGGTAGGTAGATGCAAGATAAAGGTAGAAAACATAGTTTAGTGTTGTAAGAGAGCAATTGTAGATGATCAGGTGTGTGCCTGTAGACTATGTGTTAATCCAAGCTAGACAAGGGCAATAAAACATCCACGGATGCAGAAGATTTCTCTCAAAACAGCGGGGGTGAGGTTTTAAGCCTCACCTCTGTTGATCCCCAATTCTCACCTGATGGCCCCCCTGCGACTGTGCCTGTCTTAGGTTGTTCCTCCCTTGAGGAATCTTACCCATCTCTGGCTAACCAGTCATCTTCTGGGGCCATACAGGGAAATGTTAAGTTGGTAAGTGAGAGAGAGGCCATATTGTTTGAAAAGGTTAGCTTTTTACTTCTTTGCAGATTTATGCCCTGTGGCTTCCATGCCCAGCATTTGTCTTGAGGTATCTTTACCACTTGGGGGAATTATGATACTCGGTAAATTCGATATGAGGCACGAATTCTATTTAAGAGTTGTAATTAGGAAGGAAGAAGAAAAGCTATAGAAGTAGCAGGCGTAAGAAAACATGGGAAGATTGATTATTTCTTTGACGTATCTTCTTGTAGAGAAACTTAAGCATGTATAGTTTTTAAGCTACTAATTAAATTGCGCACACACCTTAACATAATAGGAATACAGTTACATAACCAAAGCAGATCTATAATTACCAGCCATCTCCAGTGAAACCAAGAAAACCAGTTAGGCATCCTAGGCATTTGTGAAAATTTATCTATGATATTATGGATATTATCCAACTGTACTTGAACAGTCTGAGAGAAATCAGACAAATTAAAACAACCCATTCCTGGGAACTGTTCACATCCCATATGTTCTTTTAACAGTAGATAGTCTGTAATTGTAAGATTTTGGAGCACTACAACTTGCACTTCTAATTCTTGGTTGAGTTCCAACAGTATAGATCCAGTCAAATTTGTTGTTTTACTGTATGCAGAGGACAGCTTAGATAACTCCTTGTTCATTCCCATGGCAAGTCCAGGAACCAGTGGGATGAATGCAGCTACAGCTGTAGCAGCGCCTGGATCTTTGTTGAGGGCAATGTGTAGAATTTTAAAAGGGTGTTGATTTTATTTTCTTAATCCATGGGTCCTCTGTATCTTCAGGTTAAAAAAAAAGTCCCAGCCCTGTTGACATTTCCTGATGCACTTGTTACTCTTATGCATTTTCCAACCTGTCTTTTCCTGATAAGCATTTTCTTTACTATTTTATAGATATTTTGAAATGATTCCTTAAATTTACCTACTTCTACTAAAAAGTGGTATTGTGTTGGATTGAAAATAATAGCCCTTTATAAAATGATGACTAAAAGCTGTGTATTTACTATGGCAGTGATGATTTTGGTTCCTTTATTCATTATAAAGCACTGAAAGTGATGTCAATGTTGTGCCTTTTAAGACTTTTAATTACGAAAATTCATCAATAGGGGAAAAAGCTGAGATTCTTTTTGTAAATTATTTGATCCCAATTCATCAAAATTTGTTTTTAAGAAATAGGATCAGTCTCATAATTGGGTCCTTGATTTGTATGTGTTGGCGTTTTGATGAATGTAATGCAGTTCAGGTCTCACCATTGTGTGTAATAAATCGTGGTGACTTAATAGGCAACAGTGAAGCTGGTTGATTAGATAATGTCTAGGAGAACCTCAGTCTTTACAGATAAAAGCTTTTTGTATTTTTATGGGAGTATTTCTCCTAGTGTTGAAATTCTTTTTTGAGGGCATGGCTTTCCTTAAATGTTCATGCACTTTCTTACTGTTAAAATAATTCATTTGATGGCTCATTTGGCTGTACTATAACCACTTTGAATTGCCTGTTTATCAACAATTCTTTGTTTAGCCTTATGAAGATTAACAAGCCAGAGCATTCCCATGGGTTTAATGAGGATGCTAATCACTTATAGTGAGTTGTAAAGTGGGAGCTTTTAGCCTCTTGGTAAACCATCTTACCGTTATTCCTGTCTGTCTTTGCAGATAAATTATTAGTCATAACTGTAGCAACAAAAGAAAGTGATGGATTCCATCGATTTATGCAGTCAGCCAAATACTTCAATTATACTGTGAAGGTACAGTATACTTTTAATTCATAGAGATGTTAGAATATGTGCCGAAAGTACATTTTTCGTAACAATAACAACAGCAACATGATCTTCAGTCCATAGAAGGACAATGAAGTTTGGTTACATAATTGCTATTGGTTTACATATACATACTTGATTGATTTAAAGATATATTTTGGCTTTTTTAATATTCTGCCACTAAGGTAATAATTTTTAATATTTGCTAATGCTTTGTATAAACATTTTTCTATAAAACAACAGAAATTGTATGTATTTATGTTTCTTTTTGGGGTGTCATATACAAGCAAAACATTATGAAGATTTGACAGTAATTTTTTTCTTTGAAGAATTTTTTTCTGTAATGGACGTGTCTTTATAGTTTCTTTGCATACAGAGAATTGGAAACATCACTGGGAAGGGTATACCTTTTCTGTCCATTATTAAGAGTTGCTTTTCCTATTTGTTTGCTTTAGAGGAATTTGGGGACATTATAAAAATATTTTAGACTTGTCTCCAGGGATGTATCCCATTGATAAATGATCAGAGGAAATCTGGAGAATATGATAAGACTAGTAAACTAAGTTGTGAAAAGCTGGCCTATTTTTATTTACTCATTTATTTTCTTTATAGAAGTGAGGATCTGTCAGCCAGGTCTTTTCTACAAATAAGAGGAGAATGGGAAGGTATCCCAGGTAGGAAAATAAATGAACAAACTTCACACATTTACAAAGAAATCCCCCAAACAACCCACAAAACTTAAAAAAAAGGGGGAACAGGGAGACATTGCTTTGCCTAGGGAGAAATTAAGCTGTTCCAGTATGTAATCTAGAAAGAAGGCAGTATTCGTTACATAAGCACTGGAAGACTAAGTACAGATGCCAATATAGAACAAATTCCTAGAGGCTAATCTTTGCTTGAAAAGAGATCTAGTGCTAGCAACTAGATGTTTAGTACAGGATAAATGAAAAATGTGCTAGAAGTTTGTTAGGCTAGAGGAGAAATATAGTGGGTGATAGGAAGCACCCTAGAAATAACAGAAAAATCAAGGTAAAATAATCTGAAATCCAATGATGGGAATCTTTAGGGTTCAGACTAGGGAGAGTGTGGAATGTTTCTTATGTGTGAAGTACTGTGTTAGGGACTTTATATATGGTATGCTGTTGATTGATTACATAAACCAGGTAAGATAGATACTTCTTTGTTTTTGAGTGAGGAAAACGACTTGGGGTATGTAGCTGTAAAGTGTCAAATCTTAGACCACAGCCTCCTTTTGACTGATGGGAGTTTTTAATTCTTCTGTTGTCTTCCCATTATGAGATGTAGTGGTTCTTAAAGTGTAGACCTCAGACCACTAGCATCAGCATTTTCTGGGAAATAGTTAGAAATGAAGATTCTCAGGTCCCATATCAGACCTACTGAATCACAAACTCTGGGAGTAGGATCCATAAGTCTGTGTTTTAGCAAGCCTTCCGTGTGATTTTGATGCAGGCTAAAGTTTGATACACTGATGCAGTAGAAAGAAAATAGAGAGCAGAGCTTAACATAATGCACTTCACAGAGTATGCTCTCAATGAGGCTGGGCTTAGAATTACTGCAGTATTGGACAAGTGCAGAAGGATTATGGAACAGGACAGTAGGGTGACAACTCTCAGGGCCAGAGGAAGTCATTTTTTTAGGACAAGACCTAATGCTTCTATTAGACGAGACCCAGTATGAATCCAGATCCACATCACTGCATTTTCTTGGCCAGCATTTGTCCCCCAACCTTCAGTATAGGTATTGATGAAGTGAGCTTAGGATCTGAGGGTGGGAGCCCCATGGACTTTGCCAGCCAGGTTTATATTTGGCTCAGTGTTTAGTAAAGTTGGAACTAATAATGTTTGTTCTCTAAATTTATTTTATCCACTGTTTTTTGTATTTATTTTTAATTTCATTCCCATTTGATTTCATAAATCTCCTAGTAGATCATTATCTTGGAACTTGAGCCTTTGTTTTGATGAAATTAAGATACAAGTTGTATGTGGTGGAGGGGGACATACACTTCCCTCCTCCAGGCCAGGAGTGTAACCATGCACTTCCAAGTCAGGAGGCAGCTGCTGAGGCTAAGGAAAACAGCGATGGGAATGGCTACAAGGGTAGCTCTGATGAATTATGCTCAGGCAATTTCTTGCAATGATAAATTACTTTTAATCTTTTGAGGGTAATGTAAGTTTAATATTTCTAAGGTGAAGACGGTGACATTTGGCATGCTGCCTTCTGTGTATACCTGAACAAACCATTTGGCTCAGTAGGAAGATGGCTCAAGGGCCCTGTGTCCGGGAGTCACCGAGCATCAGTGGCTTTCATTGTTCGGGATGCATATTTCCTGCCAGATTGAAGTGTTATGGAAGGTTTCTTCATTTTCTTTTTCATTTTAGTCTGAACAGATAGAAATAAGTTATGAGAGATACTTTTTGTGGGCCCCCCAGCTCCCAGCCTCCTTGAATTAGACTCTACTTTTGAAATGGTAAATGTGGAAATGGCATTTAATGGGTGAATAACACTGAAGAATTATGACCTGACCTAGGCATCGTTATTTTCTGTCTAGCATCATGATTTAGTAAAATGTTTAAGCAGTGCTTACTATGTAATACCATACAAGTTGCTGATGACTCCCAGTTTTTATGATACTATCATAATCGGAGTTTTGCTCAGGAATGAAATGTTAATTTCATTTATAGGTCCTTGGACGAGGAGAAGAATGGAAAGGTGGTGATAGATTTAATAGTATTGGAGGGGGCCAAAAAGTGAGATTAATGAAAGAAGTCATGGAACATTATGCCAATCAAGAGGATTTGGTTGTTTTGTTTACTGAATGGTAAGAGAAATGAACTGTGGATTTTTAAGTCTATATTAAATTATTTTTTTAGTAAATTTAAATTCATATTTGTAGATTATAGATTACATTATTTTATTCATAAGGGATTATTGTTTTAAAAAGTAGATTTTACTTAGAATTATAAAGCCACAGTCTGGCATAGTTATGTAATATGATCAAATTTGTTGAGTTACCATAAACACCAATGAAAAAACAAGGAATGAACTAGCATTTTTTTTTGTAATATGTCTCAGTCATGACTTGAGATAAAGTAAAGATCATGGTGAGCTTTTTTATTGAAGAGTAACTCAGTGGATTGTGGTCAACTGGGATTAAATAGATCATGAAAAGTTAGAAGTGAAAAATAAGAAAGCCTATGTTTGCTAAGAAAAAAAATGCTTTCTAATAATTTTTTTGTCTGTATTGTTTTACTTCCCTTCTAGTTAATTTGAAATGTCCACTGTCTTTCTTTACCTTCTCCTAACATGTTTTTAATGATGTCAGGGTGTCATGAGTTATTAGTGGGTACCACTTTCTATTTTCCACTTTCTCTACCTTCTTTTTTATTTTTATTTTTTAATCATTAATTGTTCATCTTAAATTCCCGTGCATTTTCCCTCTACCTCAGGGAAGTTTCACTATTTCTTTCCTTCAGTTTGAAAATCCAAAATCACAAATTGTTGCAGGTGAAAGTAAGAGAAATGCTTTTTATGCAAATGAGCAAATAGGAAAGGATTAAGTTTTGAAATGAAAATAGACACAATGAAGTCCTGGTGCCATCAACATTTAAAAGTTTTGGAAGAGTCCATATACTTGCATCTTTAGAACTTCCCTAATGTCCTCTAGGAAAGGAATGAAGTTCTGCTTATAGTTACCTATTTCTGCAACATAAGATGTGGTATATCTGCTGTTAGCATGTATACTGGAGAGTTTTTCTATAGAATCTTATAATATATACATTTCTACCCTTGGAAAAAGAATAAGAAGCTCATTATAACTATTTGGTTTAAATGTTGAATATGGTTTGGTTTAAAATTACCATGGATTTCAAATAACCATTTTAGTCAACTTGAACTTGCTGCTTGTACATTTTGATTTTGCCTTTAAGGAAAATTCTCCTTGTAAAAGTTACTATACGTGAGCCAGTAGTGGTTTTAGTTTCCTAAGCCTCCTTTTGCATTTTAGGAAGAGCTCCTTTTTCTCTGCCTTCAGCCTCCTATTCCATTTCCTCTTTCCACCATCTGAGAGTTGGCATTAACGGAAACTGGTTTAATAAGGGGTCAATTTATTTCTAATAAGAAAAGGGACACTTTGAGGTATCTGAAGCCTGCTTGAGGTTGCATTTGTTTATTTAGGCAGTGCTTTAAGACAGCTTGATAAAAAAAGAACAAAATTTTAATGGAAAATGCACTGCCAGGTACTGTTAGTGTGGGATGTATTAGTGAACTAAACAGACAAATTTCTGACAACTTCTACTGTGAGTACAGCCAGCTGAGTGAAAGGATGGAGGCCCCGCTCAGCCAAGCCACTGTCTAAGAAGAATCATTAACATTCTCTGTCACCCACCATGGGCATCCTCCTGGAAGTACCTGGAGATGAGGAGAATGTAGCCAAGGAAAAGAGGGATGTGCAGCTGGTGCCACTTTGGAGCTTGTTTCTCCTGTTATTAATTTTTTTTTAAACCGCACTCTTTAAAAAAGGTATTGTATACAGAGTCATCAATACAGTTGAAAATTGTGGGTAACCTAAGGTCTGGGAGAAATGAATTAGGCTGTTGATAAATTATTTAAAATGGGATACCATTCTGCTAATCTTCTAATTAAGCTCACCTCTAGTCAAAGCTAGAATTCAAAATATATTTATTATATTGATTTTAATAAACAAATTAATATTTCTTAAGTGATTTTTAAAGAACAGTTTCAACTTAATAGTTTTATGGAAATACAGGTCACTGCTATATGAAAAAATATACAAATTTATATACTTAATTTAGATGGGCTTTTTAAAAAGACAGCTTTATTGAGGAATAATTTATATACCATGACATAATAGTCCTTTTAAGTGTAAAATTCAGTAATTTTAGTGAATTGCACAGTTGGGCAATTATCATTACCACTCAATTTTAGAACACTGCTAGTGTCACAAAATGATCTTTTATAAGTTAATTTGGAAATAATTTTATAACATTGCTTCCATGGGAATATGTATTCTAAACTGACTTTTGCATGAATGTTTAAAATTAGAGACTAGATGTTTATATACTCTGAGGGTAAGGTTTATCGTGTTTAATTTATATAAAATTAAATATTTGTCAAGGGTTTGGGTTCTTAAAATGGAAACTGAAGTCTTCATAGGAAAAAGTCCGTGAACTTTTTTTTCAAGTTATTTCATATGGCAGGGTGTGTATGTGTCTGTGTTTTATTGCACTTAAGATGATTTGTAAAGCTGACAGTTTTGCCTTCATTAGAGCAACTACCAATAAATAAAATGAATTTGATAATCTTAATGGACCAAATGCTATGAGTTCTTTTGAATAGTCTCATAAAGATTTTGGGGACAAATATTGAAATTTGGTAGCTGCAGATTCCCTTATGGGGAAAAATTATTATATAATGATTTTGTAATTCACCTTAGTCAAGGTGATGGAGCATTTTGAGTTGTATAATAAGGTACTTTACATTACTTCTAGAATTACATTGTAGAGGATGTATTTCTGTTACTCCAGTTACATTGTATACAGACAGAACAAATTATTATTATATAGTATGACCAGTTTAAAAAAAAATGATATTTAGACCAATATGTAACAAAAGGTGTTTGTCTAAGTAAATTAGGTACATAGTGAAAATCCCCACAAACTTGTTATGTGCTGGATATAGTAAGATAACAGCCAGCAGAGTCCAGACCCTAGCTTAACCATGTGGTAGAATATTTTTGGGTATAAGATAAATGTCTAATGAAACTTTGGTTGTTTATTCTTTTTCTTTTAGACTGAAGAAAATTCTCTAGGAGAAAAGTAATTGGTAATGAAGTCTATGCTATTATTTGACTTTGAATTTGGACCTAGCAGAAATTTTTATTTTTGGTGGTATTGAATATAGCTAATGCCAGTAGTCAGAATGCACATGTGCTTCATTTTGAAAGACTCCCAGTATATGAAATATTTGAAAGACCTATTTGCTGGTGGCTATTGGGCTACCAAAGGAGTATTTCCTCTAGGAAAGTATTTACCCAAGCATTTTGGTGTACAGAAACACCTCAGTTCATTAATGTATGTGTTTAAATATATTAACAGTATGACTTTGAGGTAAGATAAAGGAATCAATTTTGCAATTTATAGGCTTTTGCTAATGACAGTCGTAAGAAAGACTGAAGTTAAAACACTAGACTGGACTTAGTCATTGTTACAGTCCAAAAGTTGATATAGAATTAAAATGAATATAAAGTAAATCCATTATTATAGTAGTTTTCTAGCTGTGGTCTGGGAGACTGATCCAAGATAAAGGAACACTAATTGAGAAGTGAGGAATGTCTTAATCACACTGCTCTTTGCTGTTAGGGTATATGCCTATCATTTTGATTGTATATTGCTAGCTTCTATTTACTGATTATGTTGAACTATAATTGTATTTCCAGAAATTCAAGCTGGGGGCTACTGGTTTATAAATTATTGGGATAAATAACAAGGAATCAAGAAATATTAGATAACAATAAATTACATTAAAAGAGGGAAAAACAGATCTTGCAAGAGGGAGAAATATAATGGATACTTTGAAACTACTTTTAAAGATTATTTTTCTGCATTCATTTGGAGAAATAAAATTATTTATAAAGGTAGAAGAGAATCCACATTTTCTAAATCTCAAAAATTGAAATTAATTCAAAAATTTGAATTTTGAATAAAAACCATGAAAATGACACTGTTGCTTCTGACTTTCATGTGTCAGCCAGTGTTTGTTTCTGTTGGCTTCTAATTGAATTTATTTTACTGCAAAAGTGAGATCAGAGAGCAGATTTTTCACTTTGCATTTAGTATACTTAAGTGCAAACTGTGATCCAGGCTTTGAACTTAACTGTATAGGAAGAGATGAACAGAAATCTACCCTCAAGGAACTCTCATACTAATGCTGGGAACAAAGCTGAACAAACCTAAAATGAAAGAAAAGTGGTTATTTTCAGAAAAACTTGAATGTTGGAATAGTCTCTTTAGAGTCACTTACTTTTAGAAAATTGTGAGATTATGTTTTATTGGATGATTTTGCTGTGGAAATATTTTTGGTTTTGTTATTGTGATAGGAAGTATAATTTATGTGTATTAATTCTGTAGGTGATTAGATCCTATCTTTTTGTATTCTTTGAAATACATATTTTATCCCTCACATAATTCAAGTTCATAATCAGTATGTTGACATTTTATATTGTAACACAGTTTGTACAGAAGACAGAGTAAAAAGTTTCTGAATGCAAGCTCTTCAAGTATGATGGCTATAATTTTAACTAACTATGGCAGATTTGTTGGATGGACTCCTTCCTGGCAGTGAAGACAGTTTAAACTTGCAGACACAAAGAGCCTACTCATTAGCAGTGGACAACATTTCATTACGATAGCATGAAGGAAAACCAAAATACATCAGAGTTTTCTCAGTTTCTTTAGTACGTTTTTCTTCTTTCCTTTTTCTTTGAAGGAAGGATTGAAATCATTAGCTGTCATTTAGATATATTGCACTGCCTTCTGGCTCATCCAGATATTACGAAATACGTTTAGGAATTAAGCAGCAGATAAGTGACTTTTTTTCAAATTTTTCAAATGTTTTTGTTAATATCTGCTGAGTATATTTGTGGGTATGTGGGAATGAGGAAGAAACAAATTGTACACAAAAGCATTCAACATTAAATCCATACCATGGTACTCTTCATATGTATTTGTCTATTTTATGTGTGTGTGTATAAATATGTATACACACATATGTATTATATGTTTTTCACAAACCATATTGTGTACACCTTGAATTTTGTTCAGGTAAACATGTTTAAGCATATGTTATGTGCAAAATATGGTACTAGCTCCTGTGGTTGGATCAGGGGGCTGACTGGGACAGAATCTCACCCTCTTTATACATCTTTCTGTCCATAGCTCTATATATATGTTGTATCTGACTGTTGTAGCTATGTAATAGTAAATGTTGTAGATTTAAAAATAGTTTTTAAAAATTTCTTCACTGATTCAGTGAATACTGATTGTGCACTAAATATGTGTCAGATATGAAAGTTCCAGTGTTGCAGAGGTAAAACTTAACTATCACTTAAAACTAGAGGGCGATTTTCATTTAATTAACCATCTTTTAACCATTTATTTTACAAATAGACAGACCTAAAAACAAGTGGTGTGCCTCACGGCCCCACACATACCTAGCAGCTAGAGCAGTTTCACGTCTTACCACCATTCTCTCGTTGGCTGCTGTCTCTGCTAGGTGTTACTCCAGTGTACCCCATTCTCAGAAAGCAGTCTGGAGAAAGTGACCCTGCAGCTCAGCCGTATCCTCACTGATGCCTCTACCAGCCTCAGTAAGAATTCTATATTCTAGAAACAGAATTACAGACATCTCAGTAATGTTTAGTTTTTAAGTTAGTACCCACTTTATATGAGCCAATTCTTTTCCCTTTCCTCTATAATTTCTACATAAATGTAATCATTTCCTCTCTGATTTTATTGTATTTTATTCTGCAAATTCAACTGGGTGGACATTTTCAACTGGTGTTTTTTTTTGGGGGGGGGTGCAGGGGTGTTTCCATAGTATTAGTTTGTAGTATTATCTGTGGAAATACAGATTTCTATTAAGATGAAGGCATGATTAAGGATAAAAAAATCAGGTGTGTTGCTACTTATGTGGTTCCATGGCATTAGTCTTTAAGCTTTTAAACACTAGCTACTAACAGTGTGGATGATTTTAGCATTGGGCTTAAGTTTATATCAGTGTCGGTGAAGAAAGTGTTGAGTTAAGGAGGAACGAATAACTAAGGTTAGGGAACATTTCTGTTGCTTTCTTCTCTGGCTCCCCAGGAGCTTTTGATTCTTAAGACTTGGGATGATTCATTCATTCATTTACTCATTCATTTGTTCAACAAGTATTTATTATCTTCAAAATACAAATCTAGGGAAATATACACAGGTGAATAAAGACATGAATCTGGCATATGAAGGAAGAACATGCAGGTGAGCATAAGATAGTTGCTCCCAGCATGAATAGCAGAAAATAAAACGTTTGGTGAAAGATGAGAAAAGCTGTGGGAATTAAGAGGAAGGAAACAATCTTTCCCATTTATGCTGATCAAGCAGAGGTTTGTAGAAGAGGTGGCATTTGAAATGGGTCTTGAAGGCAAATTCTTGAGACCCGATTGGGAAAAGATGTGTTAAGCAGATGAAAAATCATGAGTAAAGATGTGGATGACAGATCAAATAATTCAGTTTGGTTTCAGAACAGGTTATTTAATGGAAAGTTATTAATGTGAGGCTGATGCATTTAGACTGAAACACTATGCTCATTTGTTTATTTATTGCCTATGCTTTTACACCACAGTGGCAGAATTGAGTCTTGTGAAAGAGACCATATTGCTCTCAAAGCCTAAAGTATTTTCTGTAAAAGGCTAGAGAGTAAATTTGCTTAGTCCCATTTTAGATCACAGTTGAGAACCCCACTGATCCAGACAAGGGACTAGCACAGAATGGTTTTCAGGAGAGTTTGTCAGACAGTTCTTACTAGAAGTGGGAAGGTGATGGATAATGTGGAAAGAAGCTTGTAGGGTTTTTTAATTAATCTGGTCCAGTGTTCTCTGGTGGAAGTCGGGAGGATTTGAATGCTAAATAGATTAAGTAGATGAAATCAATAGGATTTGGCGAGAGATGTGATGAGAGGGCACATAGAAAGGGAGGGGGCAAAGCTGAATGAAAGATTTTTAGCTTGGGTGACTGGTTGACGGTGCCACAGAAACAGGGAATACAGACGACAAATACTCGTAAAAGTTTCAATGACCTGTCGGAGATCAAATACTGACATATCTGGTGGAGGACTCACATAATTCACATAACCACAGAATGTGGAACCTTACGGTTTTTGCAGGACCCAGGAATATTTACCACAGTTAACTGTGGAAAGTTTTATTCTATTCTTCATATTTAAATAGACCAAACTCCTATGAGAATTATTTTTATGACCCTTGTGAATTTTTTAAAAAGCCTGACTACTTGGGTTGGTGTGGCCAAAGTAATTTTAAGTAGAAAAACTTTCTTGACCTTTGAAAAATATTAAATTGGTTCCACAGAAATAACAATGCCACTAGAATAAAATAGGAAATCTTCAGTACCTTAAATTTCTTTTCAAAGTCAAATCCTCATTTGAATTATGTGAAGATAGTTTTTGCCATTACATTTTACTTTAAAATAATTGCTTTTTGTTATAAAGGTAGTTAATGTATGCTTGCAAAATAACCAAATTATAAAAAGTAGAAGTTGCTCCATCTCCTCCTTTTGAAGCTATTGACTTCTGTTAAGCTTGAAATACATGGTGTAAATGCTATTACCTTCACTAGGATTGCAAAAACATTTTCCAAACATGCATTTATAACTTTGAATATATGATGCTACCTACAAAATTTCTGAACCAGTTTGGTCCAGATCTCCAATTATACATAAGCTCTTTTTTTTCCATCTCTAGGCAATGTGGGTTTACTCTGCAATGTGCATAGCAGTCTCTGTATCAGAAAGTTTGATTTATTTGCACTGTCTCTCATGCCTCACTTACCCATAAAACTGTTCTTCTATTCTAATCTTCAATTTAAAAACATTTAACAGTCTGTAGTCTTGAGGAAAATACCCCTGTAAAAAAGAGAATTATCTTAGGAAGTAGAAATGTTAAGTGGCTATTTGAGGAAATCAATTGTATTGATTTATAAGAAAAAGAAATTTCATATAGTTTTGTATATATGATTTTGAGAAGTCAGATTAATTTAGTTCTTAAATAATAGGGAAAAGTTGGTTCAAAGTTAGAACAAATTTATTCAGATTTAAAATTTATCTTAAAATTTATGTGTGTCTGGCCAAAAATGAAATTATTTTTTAAACTAGAGATTGGTGTAAACTTAAAAGTGAATTTTCCTTCTGCCTTTCCCTTTACTCTAGTCCCTTTCTTTTAGTAATAATAATGTTAATATTTTGTTAACTTTATTGGGTGCTATAATGTACCATGTATTCTTAATTTTTTATGTTTTATAATAACTTGGTGAGATAGTTACTAAACATTTTATACTAAAGAAACTGAAGCATAAAGAATATAAGTAATTAACTTGTCTAAGGGTGTTCAGATAGCAAGTGGCAGAGCTAGAATTAGAAACCAAATGTCAAACTTTAAATTGTATGACCTGAGTCACTTTATGATTATGTTACTAATAGTATTAATAGTTTCTTGCTTATTGATCCTGAAAGAAAAATACAAAGTACCAAAATGTATATGTATATATGTGTATATACATATGTATGTTATGTTTATATATATTTATGTTTTAATTTTGAAGTGTCACTTTGGAAGTAAAATGACAACAAATGATAAAATTGAAGTCCTTTAGGACAATTTAGATGAAAATAAATAGTCTCTCTTGCTAATTCTAATCCTATTTTTACTATTTTTTAAGAAATTGGCTAGGCTTAATTGCTAAATTAAGTTGCACATTAGCAACATTTTAATCCTCATGTTTTTGTTTTTATTTTTTCCAAAGATTCAGCAGTGGTCTATATAGCTAGGGTGTGTATGTCAAATACTTTTTACTTGTAAAGTCTGGTTAACCGTGAAGAGGAAAGAGAGAGAGATGGGAGAATCAAAGGACAGGCAACTTTCCTTGTAAAGACCAGGACAGCATGGAACCTGGAGATTACAGGAGCACATCAGGTCCACACACATTCTGCTGGATGGACTGAGTCATGTGGCCACATCTATCTTCAGAGTAGTCTTCAGCAGGATGGCCATTCGCCCAGTTAACAAGGGGGAATTCTGTTATTAAATCCAGGCATGGGAATGTGTGACGGGTCAGTTAGCATCTCTGTCACAAGTGTAAACTTACACTCATTTGCTAAAGTAATTTTGAAAAACTTCATTAGGTTTTTATTTTTATAGAGATGAGCAATAATGTGTTTTATTTTTGTAAAATAATTAATATATGGAAAGTTATTAAATTTTGCCTAATTCATTCCTACTATGCTAGCTTATAACAAGCTCCTTGACAGCAAGTTGGCTGGGAAAGGTTCATGGGCCAACCTCCTTGCTCCTCCATTCAGCTATCATGGCAGTGCATCTAGAGTTTTGGCTGTTACAAAGACCTGGTGCTGAATTCAAGAACATTAGTTCTGTTCTTATTGTTTGCCACTTTAAGTCATTATCTTGGAAGCCTTTGGCCTTGAGGTACTCTAATGTAAAAAAAAGTGCAAAGATTGTGGTTGTACAAGCCTAAAGAACTCACTGCAGAGTGGAAGCGTATTAGGTAGAGACTTGACACTTCATGTACTTTGTTAAGTCTTTGTGATTATGTGGATGAACTATGACAAAGTCCCCAGAAAAATCAGTGAAACTATAGGCATTAAATTATACTGTAAATTTTTACATTATTTTTTCAACTTTATTGAGCTTTTAAAAGATGTGCTTATCTATAAACTTTTATTTTAGGATTTCAGGTGAATAGTGATTCAAATAGAAATTCACATTGATGACATTTAGTAACTGAACACATTGTCAAAGATATATAATGTAAACACTAATAATTGAATACAATCCATATCGTTTAAGAGGAGGGAAAATTGTATGATGTACTCTGTAAATAGGTGGTATTAATCGTGCATTGGATTCTGAATTCTTACTTTTCTTTGATACTGTGTCTTAGTTTATGTGCCTGAATTCCTTGCTAAATACACTTGCTAGTGTATTTTAAAACTTCTTTTCTTCCTTATTAAACAGCTTTAGTGTCATATTTGCTGGTGGTCCAGAAGAAGTTCTAAAAAAGTTTCAAAAGTCAAACCACAAAGTGGTCTTTGCAGCAGATGGAATTCTGTGGCCCGATAAAAGACTAGCAGACAAGTATCCCATTGTGCACATTGGGAAACGCTACCTGAATTCGGGAGGTGGGTAAGATACTGTCAGAAATGTGTAATGCAAGTCATAGTAAATTATAAATATTGATGAAGCAACCTCTTTTGGTATATGTAACTAGACATGAAGTTTTAAATAACCATTATCTTCTTACTGTTTTGGAAAATTATATCAGTTTAAAATCCAGAGTGCATTTTATAGTTGACAAAGCATTTTCCCATGTTCCCCACATTTAAGTGACTTCTAAAGACAGTTTTTAAAGGAAAAGCCACTTGGATCCAGGTCTTCTGGTTATGGTGTCATTGAGAATTTTCTGGCTATAGAATAATAGGTTTAGTAAGTTTCCTTTCTTATGAAAAAGTGCAGACTACAATCACATAGCTTTAAAAATAGACATTACTTAATTTTATGTATATTTTAAAATACATTAGAGTAAATGAGTGATTTCTCTTTAGTTCACTAATTGAAAATATTCAACACTGAGTATCTGGATATACTTAACAGTGCTACATTGGCTATGTCTCCATGGTTTAAAGAAACAAATTATCCTACCCACCTTTCAAAAAATGAAATTTGTACATTGTTGCGACTTCACATTACTCCTTAGGTTGAGATTAATGTAAACATATGGTCAGAAGACATAACCAAATAGGATTGGAGACATATTAGAGAAACAAGTTTAGTGGAAATTGCAAGCCATGTTAGGAAAATAGATTTTTTCAGGGGTGATTTACATATGTATAACTGATACTATTTGGGCTAGTTCAAATGTGAGATAGCAGCATGTCTGGATTCTAGGCTTTCTCAGCTACTTAGAGGGCAGTGGAATCTGTAGCAAGTAATTTACTTTCTCTAAGACACCTCACTTCCATCTCTATTCATCTGCACGTTGTTTTAGAAACCCATTTCCCCCATAGTTACACCTTGGAACTTTGTCAGTCCATATATATATATCGTACTTCTGAAACCTTCAATTCCTTAAGTTTGTACTGCCTAGTTTCAGCTTACTTTTTCTCACTATATGGTACATCTACACTTGATGTTTTTTGAGACCTTTTGGTCATTTTATTTTTCTCCTATCTATCTACCTCCTTTGGATTTACATCCACATTCAAGTCAGAACATAGGGTTACTCATCTTTGTCATCCTGTCCCTATTGTCTCAGCAGTCTTTTCCACCTAAGTCTACAGCTCAAGCCCTGACAAAGCCCCTCTGGACAGCTGCCCACTCTTGACTCCTTTGAGTCAGGTGCTCAAATTTCCAGGCCCTCAGGAACACACATGGCTTATCTTTTAACTTACCTAAGTCATAGATAGTTAAAAAACCATTTAACTATGGAACTCTGGGGTAAGTTTTATATTTATTAATTTTTCCAAACATGACATGTGTACTGAAGTATCATAAGTAAATTCATCTAGTTAGTGACATATATACTCAGGAATCTAAATTTCAGACAGTCACACAGTACTGTGGAAACAGCAAAAAAAACTAGTAAGTGAGTGCCTTTGAGAGCAAGCTTAAGTAAAAGGTGTTTATAAGTAGGAAAAAGATCATGAAAGGACATCCAAAGTCTTTGTCCTTTTTGCAGTCAAAATAATTAAAAAGATGTTAGAAATTTTAAATATTTTCAATAAGAGTGTATGTAATTTCATGAATGATATATTGAGAATTATTTAAGGAACATGAGTTTTGTTTAGTTTAAAAAAATATCTTTATCATGGATACTAAGCATGTTTCCCTTTGAGGAAAAGTTCAGAATATTAGAAACTACTGATTTGAAATAATATTGCATTTTGATAGAAAAATATAAATCATATAAAATGCTATGAAAATAGCTGTAATTCTTTTTTTTAGGACATTTGAGGTTTAAAAAAGGTAAGGAAGCAATTTTTTGAAAAATAGTGATATAAACCATTGGAAAATGTAATGTGTCAGGCATGCTTGGATGTATTTTTCATCACAGAAGATTGGTCATAGGAATTAAAAATGCAGTAATTTTCAGTTTTTTAACTTTTTTTAATTTGGTGAAAATAACAAAAATGAGCCACCAGTTCTTGTTTTAGCCATGTTTTCATTTTGTCTTGTTTTCTTTTGGTAACAGTAATATTGTTGGACCTATTTCTTACAATTCTTTTATTCCTATGAGGAAATTTTAATTCTGAGGATAAATAATTAGGTTTCCTTTCAATTCACAAGAGTAACATTGGTCCTTTTTCAGAAATATTGCATGTCAATGAAACATAGCAGTTTGGCTGCATTTCTGAAAATTCAAACAGGGAAAAATCCTCCTGTTGTCTGTGTCTTTTATAGACTACTGTTACTGGCAAATTTAATGCTTATGCTCTTAGGCCAAGGGAAACATTCCAATTTTAGACTTCTTTTCTCCAGACTATGATACACAAAACCTGGCCACAAAGTGGTTTAGCAGGTACAAAAATGACTAGCTCGAGTAAAGGAAAAAATCCCAAAATGTTCTAGATATAAAATTTCTTTGGGATGTTCGCAGTCAGTGACAAATCCAACATTTCTTTGATTGCATTAGCTTCTTTGCGCAGGCATTAAAACCACTGTGGTGGAGCTTTTATTCCCCAGCAACAGTGAATCCTCTACAAAGGATTGAAGGAGGGCATTTTAGAAGGTCAGAAAGAAAACTCCACTTTCTTACTCTATTTTTTCTTAGTAATACTTTTTCCTTAGGAACCTTGGAAACCATTGTTTCCCCTTCTTGTGTCAATTAATTTTAGGAATGTGTTTACTCCAAAAATCTTTTATTTGGAATTGGTAGTAAAACCTCATGCTATTGTAGTTTATATATAAAACAAAGGATGTTCAATAATTATATTTCTGTCATGGTGAGCTGTGAAATTCCAACCTAAGGTTTAGGCCTGAAGTCTTTACAACTCTATGCAACTGGTCAATGGCATGAACATAGACATGAGTGGCTGAGTAATAAATTGGTGTTTGAATAATAAATTCTCCATTTTTTCTCTGTTACATTGCAGGATTTATTGGTTATGCTCCATATATTAACCGTATAGTTCAACAATGGAATCTCCAGGATAATGATGATGATCAGCTATTTTACACAAAAGTTTACATTGATCCACTGAAAAGGGTATGCAGTAACTCCCATTTTCAATGTAACCTCCTTTTCCAAGGTAGTTACTGGAGCTCTGGCCACTGCATCCATACCCTAGACATTTAGCTGGCAGAACAGGAAATAAGGGTCCATTTGTGTCAACTTTGTTTAAGTGACCTTTGTAGAAGTCTCACAGAATACTTCCTGATATTTTTATTTGACCAGAATATATGTATGTGGCTGCACATAATAAGCAAAGGAGATTTTGTTCTTTATTTCAAGTACATGTATCCTACTACCATTCTGAATTCTGTCATTAAAAGTTGGGGGATATTGGGGATAATAGCAATTTGCCATGGCCCTAGAGAGAATATTCCTGAGATTGATTTAAATGAAACTTTGGAGAAAAGTAGAACTAAAGTTCCCTAATTTGGAACATTTTTAGTATATTTACCTGAAGTAAGTTAAGGTTTCATAAGTTAACTTCCATATAATTGATAAAGTTATAAAATTTACTAAATTGTGTACTTGTGGTGCTGTCATTAGGAAATGTAAGTTTGTTAAAACTCTGTTTTACAGTGAGTTTGCAGCCATAGTTTCTTAAATATTAAGTCACCTAGATATTTTCATTACACACTCATACTTTAGAAACTTCCTTCTTAAAATGTTTATTTTTCTTCATCTGTTTTTTACCGTCCACTGATTGCCTGATGTGGAAGTCCTGAGGATTTGGCCTCTCATCTGGGAGGAGAAATCTGCTCTTGGCCTCAGTGCTAGCCCATGCAGCATGCTTGTCTGTCTCGCTGTCGCTCTACTGTGAAAGCACTCTGAATCTTATTTAGCTGTCTTTGCTTTAGGATCCTCCTCTGAAGTTCACTGCTGGGTTTGTAATATTTTTAATTGTATAACTCTTGTGTAAGTTTCTCTCTAAGCATATAATTTTATCTGGTTAACATGTGTGTCTTAGTCTGCTTGATTGGCATAACAAAATACCGTAGACTGGGTGCTTAAAGAGAAGATATTTATTTTCTCATAGTTCTGGTGGCTGAAAATCTGAGATCAGGGTGCCAGCCTGGTTGGGTTCTGGAGAGAGCCCTCCCCTGGTTTGTAGACAGCAGGCACGTCACATGGAGAGCGAGACACACAAAGACACAGAGAGAGAGAATGCACACAAACTCTCTGGTATCTCTTCTTTTAAGGGCACTAATCCCATCATGAGGTCCCCACTCTCCTGACCTCAGTTTAACCCTAGTTGTTTCCCAAAGACCCCATCTCCAAGTACCATCACATGCGGGATTAGGACTTCAATAGGAATTTTGACAGGATACAAACATTCAGTCCATAACAGCACTGCAAAGACAATTTTAGGAATATTATTATGACAGAGCAGTGTAAAGGAAAAATGAGTAGATTGAGAATCATATGGTTTGTAAAGCAGATGAATCTTTATAATTAGACTGATTAATTACAGACTTATTGTAGCAGTGCAGTGGGCAAGGTTATGCTGCAGTAACAAGCCCTAACCCCAACAGTGTAACACAACCAAGGTTTATTTGTCTTGCTACCTGTCCATTGTAGGTCAGCAATGGGGTTTCTGCTTAATTTATTACTTGGGGACCCTAGCTGATAGAGCAGCCATCTCAAGCCTTACTGATTCATGTGCCAGAGAGAAAGATCACACTTAGGGTCTTAAACTGGTAATTGCATGTTCCACATTAGAGGTGATAATTTAATTTTTGCTGACAATTTACTGGTCAGAATTAGTCATAAGGTAGAGAAATGGAAATATTTGGAGAACAGCATGAATGCTTTACCATATCCTTTATCCTCCAATTTAATCAACAATAAAATTATAATCTTCCTGTCTTTCCAAATATATTGCCTGAATGGCTTACTTATAGGATCTTTAAATTCCCCCAAAGAATAAACTATATTAACATGATGGGTTAGCTGCTTTTCTTGTCCTTTTCAATATTATCTCTATTCTTCTTTTTAGGAAGCTATTAACATCACATTGGATCACAAATGCAAAATTTTCCAGACCTTAAATGGAGCTGTAGGTATGCCTACAATATTGGATTGCACATGTATATAAGTGAACACCTGCATTTTCAATCATCTGTCCTTTGTTATATCCATTTTGAGGCTATGACTAAGGTTTACCACATAGATTTTGCAACTTTTAAAAAATAATGGACTGAGCTAAACTTGATATAGTTAAATACATTCAGTTAAAATTATTTCCCAAGATTAGTGCAAAAAAGATAAGATAAGTTTCTGGCCTTAATAACTTAGGACCATCTGTGGTCTGTAAATATATTTTAAAATTGATTACCCAATTTTCAGTATATGTTATTTGTATTGTGAATTGCTTAGGAGTATTAGAGTATTTTAACTTAGCTGAAAGGTAACTGATAACTAGGTGTGCCCCCTGTGGAATGTATGTATGTGTTTGTGTGCATGTTTGTTTTCCTAGATAGACATATATCTTGATGAAAATGTAGTAATACATTTGATTAATCAATATATTAAAAATTGAAGTACATCAATTCATTAATACATTCATACTTTGAAAATTAAAAATACATTGTAATTTAATGCAATTCTTCAAGGCAGTTCATACAGTAAAGTGATTCTCAGACTGGAAAGCATTTAGCTTAGAGTGCTCAGGAAATACAAGGAAAATAACTTGAAAACCATTCTGTGCTGATCTGTCTTGCATATTCCTGGAATTTGCATTAGGCCCGATTTTTAAGAACTGGAAATGCTATCAGTGATGGCCAGTTGTAGAAACCTTGTTTGTGCCTGGCAGTGTTCTATTTGCCATGCATATATTGTCATTACCATCATAATAACCTTGAAAGGTAGGCAAGGATCCCATTTTATAGATGAATAAAACAGGACAATAATTTAATTGATCTAGGATCACATCACTTCAAAAGGCAGACGTAGGACTGCAGTGATCCTCTCCTTCCACCACATACCTCAGTGGCTTAGCACCTCAGTTTGCTGGCACCAGCTTGGAATAAGTGAGGTGTTCAGAACCTGAATGTGTGTCAGTGTCATCTTTCATTTTGGGTAGCTGCTGATTTGAAGTAGGCGATGTTTCTTTAAGTGTCATAAGACATGGAATAGCATGCTGAGGAATTTTTTAAATTTTAGTATCATTAATATACAATTACATGAGCAACCTTGTGGTTACTAGATTCCCCCCACTATCAAGTCCCCCCCACATACCCCATTACAGTCACTGTCCATCAGTGTAGTAAGATGTTATAGAGTTGCTACTACCTGAGGAATTTTACAGCAACAAGATCTATAGATAGATGCATATGCATGTGTGTATCAATACATACACACTCTCACACTTTAAATTACTAAGACCTGTTTTTCTTTTTAACCCAGATGAAGTTGTTTTGAAGTTTGAAAATGGCAAAGCCAGAGCTAAAAATGTGTTTTATGAAACATTACCGGTAGCAATTAATGGAAATGGACCCACCAAGGTGAGTCACAGTGACTTCCCTGTTTCCTTATTTCCTGGAGATAGACTGTGGGGGACTATGTAGAATGGCATCACTGTCACCACTTCTTCCTCTGTGTCTCCTCTTCCTCCTTGTGGCTTTATTTTGGTACCAACAATTTACTGCCTTTATCTTTTACACAGTATAATTATCTGATTTCATTCCGATTAATCGAACTGATGATTTCACCTCAACAAAATGATGTTTTCATTTTCTTTGTAAGACAGTTAGCTTTAGTGTTTAATAATAATAGCTAACTAGAGAGGGAGCCCACATTTCCCTTACACAGGGTATCCTGTCTGAATAGACGATGTTGAGCTCATTAAGGGATTATTTATTTCACCTGAGTCACCATTTCCTAAGTTAATTCTGGTAAGACTGAGCTGTAACTATATGGAAAGTTCCCTCTGGTGCTAATTTTATACCAAACTTTATGGGTTATCGTTGACAGAGACATAATTTGACTAATGAAATTTTGGATGCTTTTCAAATATAAATAATTGAGCTTGCTGAAAACATTATTGACTTCAAACTTTATAGGTAAGTTGGTCTGGTATCCAATTAAAATGGAACATGAATTATGTATATACATACATGTTTAGTAGTGAATATGTTTAAAACAATGTTCTGAGATACTGAGATGCCTGGTTTACTATTAAGTACCTAGAAAAGAGACGAACAGACTTGCACTGTAGAAAGAGAAGCTGGAGAGATGTGGTCTGCTGTTTCAGAGGAGTGAGTAGTCTGAATTCCAAGAAAAGCTATATTCACAGGAAGAAATGCAAGGGAAAGCTCATACTGAGAGCTTGTCTACCACTACCATCAGTGGGGAACAGCAGATTTCCCTTCTCTTCTAGTTAATTTTTCAGCTTTGCTTTTCATCTCGTCTCAGCCTCCTAGAAAGCCATCTTCCCATGTGCTCTTCTTTATCTTGTCTCAATTTTCCTAGCTCAGTTGTCTTCTCACTAGCATTTTAAAGAACCCTCAAGCCTTTCCTAGCCTATAAAGAAAACAAAACTGAGCCAACACAAACTAAAGCATCCTCTTCAATCCTCACTGCCTAGTCGGCCTATCTTTTCTCCTCCCCTTCTCAGGTACACTCTTTATAAAGTAGGGACAACTCATTGCCACTGCTATTCCTCTTCCTCCCCACCAGGAAATGCTCCTGTCAAGGTCTGTTGTGACATCCTTGTTAGTTAGCAGACACTCATCAGGCCTCATTTTAAGGGAAAGAGTATTTTGAGTCCTAATTGAAGGACTCGAAATAATCTCCTTTGTTTCCGTGATTCTCAGCTGGTCTGTCTACGAATTTTCTGGGTTTTTCTCTTCAGTCTCTCTTTTTCTCTTTTTAAATACATACTTTAAGAACCTAGCACTCTATGTGTGTGTGGAGGTGGTCTTTGGGAGTTGGGGTTGATCCTCTTCTTTTACTGTTTTAGTTATGTTCCACACTGTTTATCTGAGACATTTTCCTTTTCTCATTTATATACATTCTTGGGTAATTTGCTCTATTTTCATGTCAGCAGATCCTCTCTTAATGCTGATACTTTTAAAATTTTTGCTGTAGCTCCTATATCTTTTCGGAGCTCCAGGTCTAAATACCAAATAGGTAGATTTATTTGTGTGTCCTATAAGATCTGGAGTTCAAGACCTCCAGTTCTGCTTCCTCTTCCATCCAACTGATTAACCAGAACCTGGATTTTGTTTTGGCTCTGGCTTCCCACTCCTAATCCAAGAGCTATTCTTTCTAACTCCTGGCATGGTTATTTATTTAATTTTCTCAGTGCTGATAGCAACTTCCTTAGTTGAGTCTATCTGCAACCTCTTGCTAATGGCAATCTTCCTTCACCTGCAGCCTGTAGCTAGAGTATTCTGTTGAAGCAGAAACCTGATCACATTACTCACCTGTGTATGCCCTTAAGTTCCAAATCCTCACCTTGTCTTATAAAGCTCTTTTTAAGTCTTGCTCCTGTTTTAGTGGTCACCAGTCTACCATCCCATTTACTCTCACTCCTGATTCTACAAATATCCACACACATTTTCACATTCAATCATTCTTTCCCTCTTTTTCTCCTCGGCTCCTGCCATACTGAATGACTTTGAACTTTGCAAAAGTTTCATGTTTCTTCTTCCTGCAAGTCTTCTGTATGCATATTTCTCTCATTCTGGAATCCTCTGTCCCTAATTCTGACTTGCCCTACTCACCTAGTAAGTCCTAGTCATCTTTTAGGTTTAGTCTTTACTCCTCAGGTCTCCTGTACTTTTTTTTTATTATATTTGGAACTTCATCCATTACAGTATGCAATGCCATGTGCTGGACAGGGATGGAATTTACCTACTTTTTTTCCCTCTAACTTCCTGGGCCCTTAGCCTAGGAATTACAGAAATCATACCTATCTCACTCATTTTTTTGTTTCCCCAGAGTCCAGCACATGTATACCTTATAATAGCTTCTCAATAAATTGTAGTTGAATGTCAGAGTCTATAAACAATGTTATGACCTGGTATTATCTTGGGAGTGGTAAGGTGGGTTTTTTTCTGGCAGGGCAAACAGTCACAAAATTTCTGTGGGTCACCATAACTTATCCCTAGGCAGATAAATGGACATATTTTGCCTATGAAGCCCTTTACAATGTGTGTGTGTGTGTGTGTGTATGTGTGTGTGTTAATGTGTGCATGCACACACATGCACACACATGCTTCCTCTCTTGCTGTTTCTGTTTTAGCTCTTTGTCTGATACCCTTGGTGCCAGTTAGGCAAGGGCTTGTATAACTGGACATCTATAAGTAAATAGTGTGCTCATTCTCCTTGGTAATGTAATCAAATTTAAGTATCTTTAAAAAGGGAGCTTGGTACTGAGAATTTAGCTATTGTTGGGGAGGCTTGATTATTCAGTGTCATCACCAGTTCCTTCCAAATTCCCAGGATACTGTGGACTGGAGGTTTACAAGGTGACTAAAGGACTTCTCATAAGAAAAGAGTTCTAATCCTTAATCATTTAGAAAAACTTGTACATACTGGGAAATTTTATGGCTTTCAGGAAACATTCTCAGTTTGGGCTAATATCACAATTAAAGGCATTTCAAGCATTATGATGATCCTATTATACTTTCTTAATGTAGTCTATCCTCCTATTATTCTATATGGCAACAAAAAGTGAAGTAAGTTTTTTGTTGTGAAAATTATATTTGGTATAATAGAAAAATTTGAGAAGAGGTTATATAAATAAGCATTCAAAAAATGCTGATACTTTAATAATATGTTAAAGTTAAATAGAGGCATATTAATATATCACATTTTCCCTGTGTCCAGACTAACAGGGAAAGAAAAAAGATTACTCTTTAGATACGAACATTATTTTTTAATCATTATAAAAGGTGGAAGGACTTTTTTTTTGTCCAGACCTCAGCTCCTCGTCTATGAAATGGCACGGCTGAATGTAGGTGCCTCCAAGCCCTCTCATTTCCGGACCTGCCTTTTCGCTCAACAGCCCAGTCATCAGGCTGCTGACGAGTCCTGTCATAACTGGGGTCTTAGTGGAGGGTGGCTGATGGCGAGGAGACGGGATTGTGTGCTGGGAAGGATGGTTCCCATCTCCCTCAGGCCCCATGCCCTAGGTTTTTACTTTATTTTATTTTTATTTTATTTTATTTGTTTGTTTGTTTATTTACTTATTTTTTAAATTTTGGTATCATTAATACAATTACACTAAGAACATTATGTTTACTAGGCTGCTCCCTTCACCAAGCTCCCCCCACATACCCCTTCACAGTCACTGTCCATCAGCATAGTAAGATGCTGTAAAATCACTACGTGTCTTCTCTGTGTTGTAGAGCCCGCCCTGTACCGCCCCCCCACATTATACATGCTAATCGAAATGCCCCCTTTCTTCCCCACCTCCCTTGTCCCTCCCTTCCCACCCATCCTCCCCAGTCCCTTTCCCTTTGGTAACTGTAAGTCCTTTCATGGGTTCTGTGATTCTGCTGCTGTTTTGTTCCTTCAGTTTTCCTTTGTTCTTATATTCCACATATGAGTGAAATCATTTGGTACTTGTCTTTCTCCGCCTGGCTCATTTCACTGAGCATAATACCCTCTAGCTCCATTCATGTTGTTGCAAATGGTAGGATTTGTTTTCTTCTTATGGCTGAATAATATTACATTGTGTGTATGTACCACATCTTCTTTATCCATTCATCTACTGATGGACATTTAGGTTGCTTCTATTTCTTGGCTATTGTAAAGAGTGCTCTGATAAACATTGGGGTGCATCTGTCTTTTTCAAACTGGGCTGCTGCATTCTTAGGTTAAATTCCTAGAAGTGGAATTCCTGGGTCAAATGGTATTTCTATTTTAAGCATTTTGAAGAACCTCCATAGTGCTTTCCACAATGGTTGAACTTATTTACATTCCCACCAGCAGTGTAGGAGGGTTCCCCTTTCTCCACAACCTCGCCAACATTTGTTGTTGTTTGTTTTTTGGATGGTGGCGATCCTTACTGGTGTGAGGTGATATCTAATTGTGGTTTTAATTTGCATTTCTCTGATGACAAGTAATGTGGAGCATCTTTTCATGTGTCTGTTGACCATCTGAATTTCTTTAGAGAACTGTCTATTCAGCTACTCTACCAATTTTTTAATTGGATTATTTGTGTTTTGTTTGTGCAGGTGTGTGAGCTCTTTATATATTTTGGATGTCAACCCTTTATTGGATCTGTCATTTATGAATATATTCTCCCATACTGTAGGATACCTTTTTGTTCTATTGATGGTGTCTTTTGCTGTACAGAAGCTTTTCAGCTTGATATAGTCCCATTTGTTCATTTTTGCTTTTGTTTCCCTTGCCTGGGGAGATATGTTCAAGAAGAGGTCACTCATGTTTATGTCTAAGAGATTTTTGCCTATGTTTTTTTCTAAGAGTTTTATGATTTCATGACTTACATTCAGGTCTTTGATCCATTTTGAATTTACTTTTGTGTATGGGGTTAGACAGTGATCCAGTTTCATTCTCTTACAAGTAGCTGTCCAGTTTTGCCAGCACCATCTGTTGAAGAGACTGTCATTTCTCCATTGTATGTCCATGGCCCCTTTATCGAATATTAGTTGACCATATATGTTTGGGTTAATGTTTGGAGACTCTATTCTGTTCTATTGGTCTGTGGCTCTGTTCTTGTGCCAGTACCAAATTGTCTTGATTACTGTGGCTTTGTAGTAGGGCTTGAAGTTGGGGAGTGAGATCCCCCCACTTTATTCTTACTTCTCAAGTTTGCTTTGACTCTTCGGGGTCATTGGTGGTTCCATGTGAATTTTTAAACTATTTGTTCCAGTTTATTGAAGAATGCTGTTGGTAGTTTGATAGGGATTGCATCGAATCTGTATATTGCTTTGGGCAGGATGGGCATTTTGTCGATATTAATTCTTCCTAGCCAGGAGCAAAGGATGAGTTTCCATTTGTTAGTGTCCTCTTTAATTTCTCTTAAGAGTGTCTTGTAGTTTTCAGGGTATAGGTCTTTCACTTCCTTGGTTAGGTTTATTCCTAGGTATTTTATTCTTTTTGATGCTATTGTGAATGGAATTGTTTTCCTGATTTCTCTTTCTATTCATTGTTAGTGTATAGGAAAGCCACAGATTTCTGTGTGTTAATTTTGTATCCTGCCACTTTGCTGAATTCTGATATTAGTTCTAGTAGTTTTGGAGTGGAGTCTAGGGATTTTTATGCACAATATCATGTCATCTGCAAATAGTGACAGTTTGACTTCTTCTTTACCAATCTGGATTTCTTGTATTTCTTTGTTTTGTCTGATTGCTGTGGCTAGGACCTCCAGTACTATGTTGAATAAGAGTGGGGAGAGTGGGCATCCCTGTCTTGTTCCCTATCTCAGAGGAAAAGCTTTCAGCCTTTCGCTGTTCAGCGTGATGTTAGCTGTGTGTTTATCATATGTGGCCTTTATTATGTTGAGGTACTTGCCCTCTATGTCCATTTTGTTGAGAGCTTTTATCATGAATGAATGTTGAATTTTGTCAAATGCTTTTCAGCATCTATGGAAATGATCATGTGGTTTTTGTCCTTCTTTTTGTTGATGTGGTGGATGATGTTGATGGATTTTCAAATGTTGTACCATCCTTGCATCCATGGTATGAATCCCACTTGGTCATGGTGTATGATCCTCTTGATGTATTTTTGAATTTGGTTTGCTAATATTTTGTTGAGTATTTTTGCATCTATGTTCTTCAGGGATATTGGTCTGTAGTTTTCTTTTTTGGTAGGCTGTTTGCCTGGTTTTGATAGTAGAGTGATGTTGGCTTCATAGAATGAATTTGGGAGTATTCCCTCCCCTTCTATTTTTTGGAAAACTTTAAGGAGAATGGGTATTATTTCTTCTCTGTATGTCTGATAAAATTCCGAGGTAAATCTATCTGGCTTGGGGGTTTTGTTCTTTGATAGTTTTTTTTATTACTGCTTCAATTTCTTTGCTTGTAATTTGTCTGTTTAGATTTTCTGTTTCTTTCTGGGTCAGTCTTGAAAGGTTGTATTTTTCTAGGAAGTTGTCCATTTCTCCTAGGTTTTCCAGCTTGTTAGCATATAGGTTTGCATAGTTTTATTATTCTCTAATAATTCTTTGTATTTCTGTGGGTTCCGTCATGATTTTTCCTTTCTTGTTTCTGATTCTGTTGATGTGTGTTGACTCTGTTTTTCTCTTAATAAGTCTGGCTAGAGGCTTATCTATTTTGTTTATTTTCTCAAAGAACCAGCTCTTGGTTTCATTGATTTTTTCTATTGTTTTATTCTTCTCAATTTTATTTATTTCTTCTCTGATCTTTATTATGTCCCTCCTTCTGCTGACCTTAGGCCTCATTTGTTCTTCTTGTTCCAATTTCGATAATTGTGACTTTAGACTATTCATTTGGGATTGTTCTTCCTTCTTTAAATTTGCCTGGATTGCTATATACTTTCCTCTTAAGACTGCTTTTGCTGCGTCCCACAGAAGTTGGGGCTTTGTGTTTTGTTGTCATTTATTTCCATATATTCCTGGATCTCCATTATAATTTGGTCATTGATCCATTGATTATTTAGGAGCATATTGTTAAGCCTCCATGTATTTGTGAGCCTTTTTGCTTTCTTTGTACAATTTATTTCTAGTTTTATACCTTTGTGGTCTCAACAGTTGGTTGGTAGGATTTCAATCTTTTGGAAATTACTGAGGCTGTTTTTATGGTCTAGTATATGGTCTATTCTGGAGAATGTTCCATGTGCACTTGAGAAGCATGTGTATCCTGCTGCTTTTGGATGTAGAGTTCTATAGATGTCTATTAGGTCCATCTGTTCTAGTGTGTTGTTCAGTGCCTCTGTGTCCTTACTTATTTTCTGTCTGGTTGGATCTGTCCTTTGGAGTGAGTGGTGTGTTGAAGTCTCCCAGAATGAATGCATTGCATTCTATTTCCTCCTTTAATTCTGTTAGTATTTGTTTCACACATATTGGTGCTCCTGTATGGGTGCATTCATGTTTTTAATGGTTATATCCTCTTGTTGGACTTAGCCCTTTATTGTTCTGTAATGTCCTTCTTTATCTCTTGTTACTTTCTTTGTTTTGAAGTCTATTTTGTCTGATACTAGTATTGCAACACCTGCTTTTTTCTCCCTGTTGTTTGCATGAAATATCTTTCTCCATCCCTTGACTTTAAATCTGTGCATGTCTTTGGGTTTGAGGTGAGTCTCTTGTAAGCAGCATATGGATGGGTCTTGCTTTTTTATCCATTCTATTACTCTGTCTTTTGATTGGTACATTCAGTCCATTTACATTTAGGGTGTTTATTGAAAGATATGTACTTATTGCCATTTCAGACTTTAGATTCGTGGTTACCAAAGGTTCAAGGTTAGCTTCTTTACAACCTTACTGTCTAACTTAACTCACTTTTTGAGCTATTATAAACATAGTCTGATGATTCTTTATTTCTCTCCCTTCTTATTCCTCCTCCTCCCTTCTTCATATGTTGGGTGTTTTGTTCTGTGCTCTTCTTAGGAGTGCTCCCATCTAGAGCAGTCCCTCTAAAATACCCTGTAGAGGTGGTTTTTGGGAGGAAATTCCCTCAACTTTTGCTTGTCTGGGAATTGTTTAATCCTTCCTTCATATTTAAATGATAATCGTGCTGGATACAGTATCCTTGGTTCAAGGCCCTTCTGTTTCATTGCATTAAATATATCATGCCATTCTCTTCTGGCCTGTAAGGTTTCTGTTGAGAAGTCTGATGATGATAGTCTGATGGGTTTTCCTTTGTAGGTGACCTTTTTTCTCTCTCTGGCTGCCTTTAATACTCTGTCCTTGTCCTTGATCTTTGCCATTTTAATTATTATGTGTCTTGGTGTTGTCCTCTTTGGGTCCCTTCTGTTGGGAGTTCTGTGTTCTGATAGCGGCACACCTGCCGGGCAGCTGTGTACCAGCAACAGCCTTTGGGTCTGGCCTGGGCAGTTGTGCGTCAGGCTAGTACTCTGGTTGGCTGCTGGGAGAGCGGCTGCTCCCTCTGGCACCGCTGCTGGTATGCGTGGGTCTCTCCTGTGTCCCTCTGGGGCTGCCACCACTGGAACGCGCGGGCCACTACTGGGCCACTCGGTCGCTGCCGCCATGGGCTCCTGCGGACCTCTTCCGGCCCCCTCTGGTGCCGCTGCCATTGGCGCCCATGGGCCGCTCCCAGGCTGCTCAGTTGCCGCCGCAGTGGGCTCGCACGAGCCGCTCTCAGTCCCCTCTGGTGCCGCTGTTGCACGCGGTCTGCTCCTGGTCCCCTCTGGTGCCGCCACCCCTGGAGCATGCTGCCACTCTCCCACTATTGGCCTGGTATGTCAGGGTCTGCGACAGTTGGGGGAATGACTGGCAGGCTTCTTAGTGCCATGAGGGGCTTCGGAACTGTGCTCCTGCACAGGAGTTTAGGGCACATAAAGTTCCCCGCGATTCCCAGCTGCTGGCTAAGTGTGCCAGGATGACTTCATCCAGCTGTGGGGTCCCAGTCTCTTAAAGATTTGCAAAAAGCACTCACTTTTCTTTTGTCTCAGGGGCACTGGTTGCAGAGACCTGCCACAGGTTTTGCTTTTCCATTTCTCTTAATATCCAGCACCCCATACACCTTGTGTCTGCTTTCTGGGTGCGGATTTCTAGAGCTAGTTGTTTAGCAGTCCTGGGTTTTCACTCCCTCTGCATTCCGACTCCTTTCTTCCCGCCGGGTTTTGGGGTTGGGGAGTGTTCGGGTCCCGCCTGGCAGTGGCTTGTATCTTACCCACTTTGTGTGGTGTTGAGTTCTCACAGATGTAGATGTATCCTGGCTGTTGTACTGTATCCACTGGTGTCTCTTTTAGGAATAGTTGTATTTATTGTATTTTCATAAATATATATGTTTTTGGGAGAAGATTTCCACTGAACTACTCACCCAGCCATCTTGGCTCCGCCCCTTGGAAAGACTTTTTTATATGAGTTTTTTACGTTATTATTTAGTAAGGGATGATTATAATGGCAGTGGTTTTGAGCCATAACCATTGACCTAACATTGACCTAAACATTGACCTAAATGATAAGCCATTTTTAAGTTTTTTATTTAAAAATATATGTATAATCTGTAAATGATAAATTGTTTTTAGTGTGTTATAAAGTATATAAAGACAAATTTATTTCTTAATTACTTTATCTAAATCTCTTGCAGCTAGAAAGAACAATTTTTAAATTGTAAATAATTTGTAAAAATCACTTAACAATCTCACTGCCTTCTCATATTGTTTTCATTTATAGCTGCTTTCAGTTTTTATGTCCTTACAGTATATCTATGAGCACTCATATTTTTCACTTGTTTTCATACTGGTATACAGGTAATAAAATAACTTTGTGTTTTTCAATTACCATTTTATTTAAAATATGTTCCTGAATTTATTCTACATATTTTCACACTTATCTAGATATAAGACAAATCAGTTTTTAGATATAGACTATGATTTCTTCTTTGAAGCTTTATTTTTTATTCTTGAAGCTCCTTTATTTTTAGTAACACATTATGAGATGCTTATTTTAACACCTAAACTTTTCTTTTAAATATCAGACAATATACATCTTATGGCAATCATTATGAATTTGGTAAAATTTTATATGAACAGAAGTTAAACAGAAGATCAAATAACAAAACTTGCACATGAAAATTCATATTTGGAACTAATTTGGTACACTTTAAGAGTAGGGACCTTAATTTTGTGCATCTAAACCTCAATGATGAGTCACTTTGACTTTGAGTAATTGGATGATTTGAAAAGTAAAAGAAAGAAAAGATTTGGTTGGAAAAGTTTCTCTGCCAATAAAATGACATCATCCTGGAAATGTTTTGATATTGTGAAAGAAGGATCAGGAAAGAACTACCACCTAGTAGCTGGGGACTGCCCGGAACAGCCTAACCACATAAACAGTTCTCTGTATTTTCCAAAGCTGCCAGCATAAATGTCTGCAGTTTTTAATGAAGAAAACAGATGTAAATAGAGGGTGGAGGTGGTGGATAATCTCTGCCTGTCTGGTAGGGCATCCAAAAGAGGGAGGTTTCCAGTCAAAAGTGATGTTTTAAAAATATTTTAATTATATATGAAAATTTAATTGAGGTAAAAAGTAGAAAGTGGGAAGTTAGATAAGCTTTCATGCTAAGTAATGCCTTTGATGCTCTGAACTTTTAAAAAATACTGCTCATTTTCATATTTACATACAGGTTCTAAAAGACTGATTAATAATTCATGAATACTTAATTTTTTATGAGATTTCTGAGAAAGTAAAGTGGCAGTCTTTATATGTAGATGGAAATTTTAAATATGACCAATTATTTGGGTGATATTTGTTCTTCCTTAAAAAAAGTTCTTTCCCAGCGTATTTTAAACAAAAGTATGTATTTCTCATTAGACTTAAAAAAATTCCTTTTAGATATAATTTTTAATAAAGGATTCATTTTTACATGCATCTCTATTTTCTTCCTTTATAACCATAATATCATATAGAATGTGAATAATGAATGTTTGCATTTGTAATTTGTCAAGTGAAATTTTTTGTTTTTATTATAAATGCACATGAAAATAACCACACTGACTCTTAAACTGTCAGTAATGAATGTCATAACTATGTATTTTCTGCCTTATATTTTGTTTCCTGAATTTTCATATGGTTCAAAGGAGATGTGAATGAGTTATTTTTCCATGTTTTGTGATTGTGCTACACAGATTAAATGTAACTCTGCCTACAATACCTATATGACACAAAGATTTTCCCATTGTAATTATTACTGTACTTGTTTCACCAGCATTTGTTTTAGTTCTAGTACAATAGAAATGTTTGGGTTGAACCCCAAATATTTGAGGGAAATCTGGTAAAATGATACTGGACTACTTACCTAGTCTATAGCATACAATCTCTTTTAGGATTTTAGGAAGCTAGAAAAATCCACTTGGCACTTCTGTATGTTGTGACCATCATATTTAATGTGTAGACATGTTTTTTAGTTCATTTCACCTTTCCAATGAAAAGTTACTGATTATGAAAGCATAATGATGATTTTAGGTGCTTCCTTTTAATAATAGTATCAAAATCACAGCCAAACCTAGCTTGCTATCACTTCACTCTCTTGAGGTGAAATAATTAGTTTGTGAAAGGAAATTAAAAAAAAAAAACCTTTCATACCACGACAGGTTTTAAAATTGTAGTAGACAGTGTCATAATTTTTTAAAAGTAAACTGGCAGAATTTTTCCTTAAATGTTCACATTGTAGGTATGTTCAAGATTTGTTTGAGGGCTCATAGCTCATTTTCCTTCTCCTCCATCTATGTTCTTTCACTCTCTCTTCCACCCCAAACACACAAAAGGACTCAGATTTTACAGATGCCTAAAGATGCTTAAGGAGAGGGAGAAAATAACTCACAAAGGAGATGCTCTTAGAGATCTGAAAGCAGTAGGTGGGGAAGCAATATTGTGCTTTATTGCTGATAGGATTTGTGGGGTGACTTTAATAGGGCCTTGTTCTAGACCTGTTTTAATCTGCAGGCTATCTTTTCCTGAAGTCAGTGCCCTTGAATCACTGCACTGAAGACTAGTTTATAGTAGGTAGCATAGTTTCCTGGAAGAGTTTAATGCCTTCTGGTGGTAAACTATATACAATATTTGTTTGTGGTGATGGCTGGTAAGAGGTCACAATGACACTGTTTGATTGGCAGTAGGTGTCTGTAACACACCCTCAAACATATTTATCTTAATACTAAATTGCTATTCATATAACTGCTTTTATTTGTGTTTTTTTTGCTAATAAGTCTTTTGCTCAATTAAAATTATGTTTAATTGTTTAACATATTTCTTTAATTATGTCTCTTTGGGTATTATTTCTTATTTAATGAAATAAAACATGATTTACAATGCATTTTTCTTGGGCACTTCTAAACAAATTTTGCCCTGATATTTGATTCATAGCCTGGAGAGAGAATTTTCTTCAGTATGTATGTGTCTCTGGTTATAAATATTAGTAGAATTAAAAACTAAGAGTTTATAACTAATACAGTATACATGCTTTGAAGTTAGATGTTTTAGAATGAAAATGCATTGATGGGAGAGGCTTAGTTTTCTTAATATAGTTTTCTTCGTTTACTAGATTCTCCTGAATTATTTTGGAAACTATGTACCTAATGCATGGACACAGGACAATGGCTGCACTCTTTGTGAATTGGATACAACTGACTTGTCTGCAGTAGATGTAAGTGAAATTGACTGTGTGAAATATTGTACTGAAAAGTATATGATCATGAGATGCAGTGATTTGTAGGAAAAAAAGGCATATTATTTTATGGTTTTGATAGATAATGGATTTATAAAGCTAAAACATGATGATTTATAAAATTGCTAGATTCGTGTATTCCTGAATAGCTCTTGAAAGCAAACACAAATAATAATTGAGCCCAATAGAAGAGGCTTAGTTGTTGATATTTAAAGCTTGCTATGATTATATGCTCTTGTTTAATTTTAGTCTGCTAATTTGGTCAAAGCATTGAGAAAAAAATGGTTATAATGCTCCAGCATTTGTAGTGACTAATTTTATCTGTTTGATTTTTAAATTTGATGATAAAAAGTAATGATATGTGATTGTATAACTGACTGTTTTAATTGTTTTATAGCTAGTAACTCTTTTAAACTTCACAAAATCCCTTAAGTAGGTACTACTATTGACTGAGTTTTACAGATGAGAATACCAAGATATACACAGGTTAAGTAACTTGCTTAAGAGCATGGAATTTTTTTAAGTGTTTGAGTTGGGATTTAAATTTAGGCATTCTGCCTCTACACCCTAAATTTTTGATCACTGTGAAATTTTACCTGAATGTATGTATATACTATAAGCCAAATACATTGCTACTTTTTGAGTAAATGAGCAATTATACTTCAAGAGTAAATGAGCAATTGGAAATAATTGTTATTTATCTATAAAACATTGTTATGCATCTTCCTTCTGTCATCAGCTAGAACAGTTTTAGGATATCCTATAGTAACATTTTTCTCCCAGAAAATTGCTCTTACAACTTGGAAGATTATTATGTGTATAAACAATTGGATTGTAGGGATGATTTTGTCATTAAGGCTGATTCTTTTCTTTATTCACCATAGGTTACTGAGAATCTACAGAATACCAAACAAGTAGAATCAATAAAGGCAAAAATAAAATCCCAGTAAAACAGTTCTGGTAACTCCTGGACCCATACAAATATAAAACACTCTCATTGTAAAGCACTAAACCTCCTGAATTCAATAGTTTCTATTATCACTGTCTGACTAAAAGGAGGATAAAGAGTAACTTGTGCACGTTTAGGAGCTTATGAATGGAACCCTACTTTACTTGAAAATAAGACTTCTTGGCCAGTCTCTCAAATAACAAACTGAATGTTTCCTATCTGGAAAGGGTGCCAGAACATTTCTGAATGAAATTGCATCATGAGGTTTAAAAATTCATCCTGATCTTTTTTGCAGAAAGTAATATTGTCCTCTGGACGGAGAGCTAATTCTTTTTATCTGTTAGTCTTTTATGTAAACATTTTGGTGCAAAGATAAAAGAAATATTAAATTTTTAAATCTTAATTTTTTGGTTTTCTTACAGTTTGTTAAATACACTAGAAAGGAATACCATTATTTTATGCAAAATAAGTTATGTGTTTTATATTTGTAGCTATTATTCAGTAGGGATATAAAACTTAAAATTATGTGAGTAGTTAAGATCTCAGGCCAACTGTACTCTTAGATGTAGGTCACAGGCAAGTTTCTTTATTTGCAAAAATAATAGCGGCTATTGCCATGGGGCAATTCAAATTTAGCAGATTATGTTGAGTTTATATTCTAGTATATTTTATGTTATATTAAGACTTGAATAGAATTTAAAGTAAAACCACACTCATAATAATCTGTTTTTATGTTTTCCATAAAACAAAGGTCCATCCAAATGTAACAATAGGTGTTTTTATTGAGCAACCAACCCCTTTCCTGCCTCGATTTCTGGACATATTATTGACACTAGATTACCCAAAAGAAGCACTTAAACTGTTTGTTCATAACAGAGTAAGTATTTAAGTAATGAATATTTTATATAAAAACTATTTTTGATCCTCTTTGGAATAATGTTATTTATTTATGTCTAAAAAGATCAACTGGACTAAATTCAGTGGGGGATTTTGGGAGTAATCATGCCCTGCCTATTCAGGAACTAAGGATTTTAGAGTCTAGAGACTAGTCATATAGTACGGGGATGAGCCACATGACTCTGTCAAGTTTTGTAGATCAAAAATGATTGACTATCAGCTATTTTCATATGGCTCAACTTAATGTATAATGAATAGTTATCAAAGGCCTTGTATTCCTTTGCCTTTGGGTTAATTATGATACTTTCTTTTTATAGAACAGGTCATTAAATTGTTTGCAGCTTATGACAATCCCATAACATCAGACCTTGAAATATTATTTTGAAAAACAGTATTATTTTGCTTATCACACAATGGCATGCTCTTCCCCAAAGGATTTTGATATTGTCATTTCCTTAAAAAAACTTCAGATCCTCCCAAAAACCTCCCACATATAATCTAAACCTTAAGACATTTATTTTTCTCAATATTTTTCCACTTCTCTTTTCTGTTAAAATAGTCGGCATTTAACATCATCTAGAAAAACTCAATAGTTATAAACTATGCTATTTTCTCTTTGTCCTAATACTTTTTGTATGACATTGTTCTTTCTTCCTAACATACATGTCAGCTAATTATTTGCCTTTTCCAGAGAATAATTTAAATTTGCAGAAAACCAGCTAAAATGAGTTTAGAAGAGTGACTCATTGAGTATTTGTTTTGTAAAATGTGTTGTAATATACAAACTTAGTTTAAATGGTCTTGTTTTCATGTATTGTGTCTCCTGTTTATATTTTTCCTCCTTTCATGGGACCTAAAACCCCTGGATGGTGGGAGTTTTTATCTTCTCTTATCTACCATGAACTCTATGCAGCTTTTATATAAGTAGTTCTAGCACTCTGTGAAAAGCTTTCAAAAATACTCAGAGAGACTTGATACATGAAAAGCCCTGACATGCTCTAATGATGAAAACAGATAACCTCACCTAAATTTTAGCATAATTGAATCATACCAACTTGATGACTTTTATGTTGATGGTTTTCCTATTATATTTCCTTATCAACAAATTTTTGGGAAACTTTGCCCTCTTTTCATAAAAACACACTTTTATATGTGACCGTTAATTTTTCTCTCTGATTTCAAAGAATATTTTAATATTTATTTTATAATGCATATTTACATTTACAAATTAAATCAATATATTTTAGGGTTAATAGACATTTTTAATGGATATTTTATAACACATGTCTAAGATTTTCAGTTCATAAACCATTTTTTGCTCTTGAGTTAGAATCATAGCACCCAGGATTTAAATATGTATGCAAGAACCCTGTCTGAGAATAGATGTTGAAAGAAATTTGAAGTGTTTTCTGTTTAAAAAATATTGATGTTAATCTTTTTTGATTCTTCCTGTGACATTTAGGTAATGTTTAAATATAATATACTTAGTATTGGTTATTTTGTCTGTAATTGAGTGATTATGTGAATTATGGAATACACAATACATAACTTTGAATGTGAAGCCATTGCCACATATCAATACTTCAGTCATCTTTACTGTCTTATATTCTCACTAATTTTTGATTTTTTAAATATGTTACAGGAAGTTTATCATGAAAAGAATATCAAGGCATTTTTTGATAAAGCTAAACATGAAATCAGTACTATAAAAATAGTAGGACCAGAAGAAAATATAAGTCAAGCCGAAGCCAGAAACATGGGAATGTATGTTTTAATAAATTTAAACATTTTTTACTGAAAGAAACATTAAAAAGAAACAAAAACTTTACTTCAAAATTAATACCCTCAACTTGGATGTCCCAACTGTGTTTGTGCGACTGTGTGTGTGCATGTGTGCAAAAATGCCTCTACTGGTAAGACTATATCTGTGTTTGTAAGTGTGTACATGTAAAGGGCCATGGAAGTTGTTTCCATTTTTCTTTGAGTAGCTAAGACTCAGCTTATTTAAATAAACTCTTAATTGAACTTCAGATCAAGGTGTTTAAAAAATACTCGAATGGTATGTCTGATGAAGCAGTGATTTAAATGTCTGTTACCTGAAGGTTAAGTGTGTTTCAGACTGTGGGAGAAAAAAGGTATTCCCACTTTCTAGTTACCTACTGATCTAGATATTACTGTAACCTTCAGAAGAAATATTTTAGGTCCTTTGTTTAGCTCTCTTAATACTTCTGATAGATTACTAATAAAATTTTGGTAATAATTAAAATCAATCGTTTATTCAATGAATGCTAATTGAATATGCCAGAGAGTGGATTAAGAATTGTTGGTAAAAAGGTGTATAAGTCATGGCGACTTCTCATTAGGAAATGTTCTGTTCTTGTGCTGTGGAAGTTCAGAGCCAAGACTCATGGATAGTACCCGGTGTTGGGGTAAAGGGCTAAGCAGGGTAAACAGACCTCAGAAACACCAAACAGATGTTATTACTAATGATTCCATTGCTTATTCATTGGAGAATACCTTGGGTCCACATTCAGTTTAATGTGCTCTGTTGTGTCTGGCTTCCTTGGCTCAATACAGTGTTTTCTAATTTACGCATGTCATTGCAGTTATCAGCAGTTCATTCCTTTTCATCACTGACTAGTACTCTATCATCTGAATACACCACAAGTGGTTTATATACTCCTCTGTCGATGTACATTGGGTTATGTCCAGTTTGGGGCCATTATAAATAAGACTGCTGATGAAGATTCTTTATTACAAGTTTGTGTGTGTATGTACATATGCTTTAGTACATTTTGGGAAAATACCAAGGATTGGACTAACAAAGGCACAAGGTTAAAGTAGATGTGTATTTAATTTTATAAAGCACTGCTACATAGTCCTCCAAACCCACTGCACCATTTTACCCTCCTAGCAGCAAGGTTGTAAGTAGAACTCCAGCTGTTCTATATGTCTGCCACCGTTTGATATTGCCCATCTTTTTTATTTTAGCCTCCCTACTGGATATGGAAGTGTCTTACTGTGGTTGTAATCTCATTTCTTGACGACTAACTCTCTGTGCATATATTAATTGGCCATTTGTATATCTTCATTTGTGAAGTACCCAAATTTTTTGTGCATTTTTATTTACATTGGGTTGTCTTTTTTGTTATTGTTGATTTGTAGTTCTTTGTGTTTTCTGTGTACAAGGTGTATATGTAATGTTTTGTGAATATTTGCTTCATTCTGTGGCTTTCTTTTTTACTTTTTGAATATTGTGTTCTGTTGAGAAGGAATTTTAATTTTAATAGAACTTTATTTCTCTTTTTTTTATGCTTTGTACTTTTGGGGTTTATTTTCTGTTTAAGAATTCATTCTTATTCCAATATCATGAAAATATTTTTTTCATTCTTTGGAATTTTTCTTATAAAAGCTTTATGGTAATTTATGTTTGTGATGTTTCAATCTGTAATTTATCATGAATACATTTTTGTGTTTGGAATGAAGTAGAGGTCATATTTTGTTCTTTACAAATGGAGTTTCAGTTATTTCAACACTTTTTATTTAATGCTTTTCTTTTCCTATGTAATTGACTTGGCATTGGTCAAAAATCAGTTGGCTGAATATTTATGAGTGATTGTAAACTCTTTACTGATTCCTTTATCTTAGATCAATGCCATACTTTATTATTAGGGAATTATATTAATCTTAAAAATCAGGTAGTGTAAATCCTTCAAATTTTTCCAAGATAATTTTGGCTATTTTATTTATTTATATTGAGGTATAACTGACATATAACCTTATATTAGTTTTAGGTGTACAGCATAATCATTTGATATTTGTATACATTGCAGAACGACCAAAATAAGCCTAGTATAGTTACTGTCTGTCACTATACATAGTTACAAAAATGATTTTAAAATTTTCTGTATTTTTTTGTGTGCAGTTTTAACAAAATTTCCTGTCTGGACTTCTATTTGACAGTTGCTTAGAAACAGATGTGGTATGGAGACATATAGAGACATATACTGACATTAGCAGAAAGTGGTAACTAGAATCAGAGGAAAGCTCAGAGAGAGAGAGAACCCTAAATGCAGAAACCATAATACTTGGAAGCTATTACAAATGGTGCATCCCTTGGTGTTCCTGATGATAGTGCTACAAAGTCCATGAAGGGAAACATACATCATAGTCAGTGTCCCCTGATAAAAAAAGGGAGAGTAAATGTCTTAGAAAGAACTCCAAGCAAATCAAGCTTAAAAAGCTCAACACCTAAAGAGTTATGCACTTCCAAATCCATGAGTCACTTAAAACTAAGATGTTGGATGTACAAGATTTTGCATTGTGTGTGTGTGCAAAAAACATTTTGATTTGTGAAAAAAGTTGATAAACAAATTGCAGTAAATTGTGTTCCCTTTCAGAGAGAATTAAATACTAAATTATAAATTGTCATTCCGACTAGATGTTTGATGTCTTAAAGTATTTAGTGGCTTGAAAATATATTTCACTTGGCCTAAAACTAATTCTAGTGTTGATCTAATTATGAACATCTGTGGATAAGTTGACTGGAAATTTTAGATAACATTTATTCTTTTGGATATTACTACTTGTAGCAGATATGTTAGAGAAAACTTGTTTTACACATAAACTTTATGTTAACACTTTCAGCCAGCAAATATTTACTTTATGTAATTCTTATTTCATTTCTTTTTCAATGTCAGGGATTTTTGCCGCCAGGATGAAAACTGTGATTATTACTTTAGTGTGGATGCCGATGTTGTTTTGACAAATCCAAAGACTTTAAAAATTTTGATTGAACAAAACAGGTACTATATAAGATTCAGTGTCAAAGTATTTTTGATATGGTGATCGTTTTCTGTGTCTGGGGATGCACTAATTACTTATCTGTATTTAGTGAATTAAGGGAACTCACATGAACTTATTTTCTACATCTTATAAATTTTAATTCTCATTAGTTTTCTTTTGAAAGCATCACCTAGAAAACAACCTGATGAAAATTAAAGCATTTAATATTAGTTATCATCACAAATGCAATGTTTAATCAATTATATTTGGCTTATTTTTATGTTTAAAGCTAGATGACATTATGATGTATCTATAAAATTTGGAAGTGTTTTATTCTCTAGTTTTTTTAAAAGTCGAGCTTCATGAAACTTCTGACCTAAGAAGTTATTGCAAACAGAGTTGTAAGTTCTTAAAAACTGAAAGTAATCTCAGAGGTACAAGTTATTACACAGCCATATCTATGATTTACTTAGTATCGAGCTTTAATTATCACTAGGCAGCACTTGTTTTTATTTAATTAAATTGAAGTGGTAAAAAGATACCAGGTGTCCCAGCTTATAATGATATTAACCTTCATTTATTAATACTACTGCTACTACTAATAATAATATTACTAATAGTATTACTGATAGCCCACCTTTATTTAATGGTGCTTTGTAAGTGCCAGGTATTGTTCTAAGTATGTTTAAATATATTAACACAATTGTTTACAAATAGAATAACAGTGAAATGTTAGAATTACTGTTTTTATTTTGCTGAGTAAACTATATGAGAAATCTATTACACTATAGTAACTGACCTTATATATATAATAATAATTTGTCAATTTGATAATTCAGTTACTACTTCAAAATCTAAGAACTCTCAGTACTAATAAACAGTCCCATTATATAACTATCAATAGATATTTATCTAAGATAACTATCTGCAAATTGTAGGTAATTTTCACAACATGTGAATAAGCTTTGATCATTGAAAAGGAGAGCAGGTTACCCTAGAGATAGGGGATGGAGTTGTAATTTGTAACTCTTAAAACCTGTGGAGTTCAGTAATATTTTCTTCAATTTAAAGTGTTAATTTCCTCTTAATTTGATTGAAATTCAATATTGTATAATGTGCATACACTTTTAATAATCTTTATATGTTTTTAGTATATGACACTTTGGTAGGTATTTAGTTATTCTGGTAGTGAACTATTTAATGAATTTGTATTATGTATTTAGCATACATCCCCCTTAATACCAATCTAATGTTTTAAACCTTGTAAAGAATAAAATTTCCCTCATAAGTAACTCAGCTGACATCTAGGGCCCTTGCCTCTTGAAGAAATAATAAAACTCAGGTTATTTCTCCAATTCCATATATTTCTGTTAATTATCAAAGCTTTAGATTCATATGATACCTGTGGTTCTTGCTTCTGTATCCAAGCATGTAGTTTCCATAAATAATTTACATACACCAAGAATGTTATGAGGTTTAGTAGCCTTGACTGAAGGTTAGAGGGGTAGGGAATGGGTCACATCTTAGGGCATGTAGTTTCCTAACATCTCATCAGCTCTCTTTTCCCCTTCCTCTTCCTATTTCTGCTATTTATTGCCTTGCACCAGTTTTACTCCTTCAGTTAAGTAGTGCAATTCATTATCGCCCAGCTGCTGTCCTCATTCAGTAGTCCCTCCATATCTGTGGGGCATATATGTCAGGACTCCCACTGGGTGCCTGAAACTGAAGATGGCACTGAGCCCTGTATATACTGTTTCTTCCTATACATACATATACCTATTATAAAGTTTAATTTATAAATGAAGCACAGTAAGAGATTAACAACAATAAATAATGAAATAGGACAGGTATATAATATACTGTAGTAGAAATCATATGAATGGGGTCTCTTTCTCTTAAAATCTTATTTACTATACTCTTACTGTTCTTGCGATGGTGGGAGATTATAAAATGCCTACTTGATGTAGTGAAATCAGGTGAATGGTTCGGGCATGTGACATAGTATTAGTTTACTGTTTGCCTCCTGATGATACCTCAGAAGGAGGACCATCTGCTTCCAGACTGCGGCCGACCACAGGTTACAAGCTGTGGAAAGTGAAGCCCGCAGATAAGGGAGGACTACTCTATTTCCATGCTCAACAACACTGAGGCACACAGCAGACAAATTTTGGTTTCAACATTTCTTTACCCAACCCTCTTGGGGAGGCAGCTGGGTTTCTAAATTATAAATTTTTTTCCTATTAAGTACTTGACCTTGTCAGTTAATGTCATTGAATTATCATTGTTTAAATTAACATAATATATAGATTATAATTTGTTAGCCTTTCTAGTATTGTAGGTAATCTAAACAAAACAATGTAAGTCTGGGTAACCAGGAAAAATGAATCAAAATCATTATTTGTACGATGTGTATTTACAGACTGTGTTTTACTTTTTATAGGTAAGAGAAAGAGTACTTCTGATCCTCACAAGATTGGAATGCTGTGAAATAGGGTTTTTCGTAGAGAGTAGTGGGTCCATAAACTTCCTTTTGGAAGAGTTGTGGTAGCTTTTCTTAAAAATTGTTTGATACCACTAGAGTTCACTTCATTTTAAAAGGAACTCCAGAGGAATCTCAGATTTTGTTACTTAATTTGGAAACACATTATAAGTTAGACCTCCCTAAGAAGAAATCTGAAATGCTTTGAATTCGTAACATGCTCGTCTCAAAGGGACTACTTTCCTGGTAGGTCCTAAGACAGAGTGCCAAGGCAGTTACACTCTATTGAGTGTTCTAAAATAGGAGAAGGACCAGAAAGATGTTCAGTGTTGCCAGAGCGGGCACAACCCATTTTAAAAGTTGTAAAAAAAACAAAAACAAAAACAAAACGACACCAAAGACATCCTTTAAAGTAACTGAGGACTTAACTTTAGGAAAACTGGCCTATTTACAAATATTGCAGTCCATCTTCACTCATTTTTAAAAATTCAGCAAATATTTATTAGATGCCTTAATACATCAGGGAGTATTGTGTCTTTCCAGTGAAAATGAAAATATTTGACTTGATTTACTATAGTTTTTAAAATACTTCAAATGATTAAGTTATTAAGATAGTTTCTTTTTTTTAGATATAAATAAGTACCTTAAAAGTCATTTTTATAGTTTAAATAACATTTTCAATTGCTTTTTCCTCTTATTCTTTAAGGCATATCATTAAAAAATCAGCAGTGTAGCTAAGAAAAAGCATTGGGAAGAAATTCCCTTTTTATTTGACTTTTAGTTTTTTGGACCAACCACTTGTGTATTAAATGAAATTTATTGTTTTATGTGACATGTCAAGCCCAAAGCACATAATTATGAGATGACTTAAAAATAAATAATTGTCTGAATTTTTTTTTTCTCTCCAGAAATATTATTGCTCCTCTTGTAACTCGTCATGGAAAACTGTGGTCCAATTTCTGGGGTTCATTGAGTCCTGATGGATACTATGCTCGATCTGAAGATTATGTGGATATTGTTCAAGGGAATAGAGTGTAAGTTACTTGACTTAATTATAGAATACCATAATGTAATATGCCATAAACTAAAAATGTGGTCTTGTTAATATGACTTGAATTTTTTAAATTACTTCCTCTTTATGTTCAATGAAAAATTGAAAATTTTTAAACCACTTGGGATCCTGAAATACTCATGTAAAACTAGTATCAGAAAATGGTTTTTAAGGTTCTAAATTTTTATGAGAACAAACTCACTGTTGTGACTAATACTGAGAAACAATATATGGTTACCAGTGGTAGCCATCTTTTGATTGTTACAAGAGTAGTATTCTTCCGTTAAAAGTTTGGAAAAGGAATTTAGCTTACCTAATTTATATAGTGGCCCGGATAAAGGTTGTTTAGATAGTTTTTAACATTTATAAACAAGCAAAGAAGAACAATAGCAACAGCAAAAACCTTTCAACATTTCCTGTTACAAGAGTTTTTGTTGAAATAGATAATATTCAGATTTAAGGATCAGTTTCTTCACCAGTGTCTGATTTCCATTTCTAAAGTTTGGAAAGAATATGCTCACTAAAAAGTGTATGCATGATTGATATTTATTTCAGGGGCAACAGTTGATATTTTTTAAACTAAAAAATAATCAAAATAATCATAATTGAAATACTGTTTTCTTTACCTTAAGATAGGATTAAGGAAGAATGTCATTCTTTTTTCTCATACAGACAGTGGGCCAGAGTGACTGAAATGTTATATGCTTTGCCTAACTTCTCAAATATATCAGCCCAACTAAAAAAGGAAAGCATTCTCTCATGACTAAAAGATAATGTGACCTTAAATTTAGAAAAAAGTCACATACTTCTTTTGGAATAGTTGAGTGGTAAAAAGATGTTTTGCTTATGAAAATAGTAAATTTGAATGATGTAAATGTGATACTGGCTTTTATTAGCCACAATTAAGAAGCATGATAGTTGAGAAAATACTATTAAGATATTCCATTATTTCAAAGTACTTCTATTGTTTCTGGGATGATGTATATATGCCTGATATGTCTGTGGGTACAGCAGAAATAGAATTCACAGAAATAGAATAGAGAATATGTTCCATTTAACTTGCTTTAGGCACTGGTGATTTTCTTTACAGCCTCCTATCATTATCTAATATGCAAGGAAAAGAGTATGGGAGAGGCTTTTGATCTAGTAATACAAGAATGCATTTGATGTTCAAAAGCTACATGAAGGAATGACATCTTATGACATGTATGTGTACGTGTGTGTGTGTTATTTTCCTTCAAAACTGAGACACTGCACACTCTGCCAGTGATTAATTTCTGAATTCAGCAGCCACACTGAGTATTTTGTGTGGCCATTCCCTTCGAGACTCATCTAATAAAGAACAAATGATATCATATTCTTTTTAATGTCTAACTACACTTCCTTGGTCACGATCTTCCCTTTCTGTTCGCTGAAAGCAACAGGCATTTTCTTTCAGCTGAAACCTTTCTTACACTGTTCTTAAAAAATGAGTCATATTTAGAGTGAGGAGACAAGTGTGGGAAAGAGTGAAGGACAAAATAAAGTGTTTCCAGTATGCACATACTTCTGGCTCTATTTCTTCATATCTTCCTTTTTCTACAGAAATTTGAGATGGCTTAACAAATTTCAAGAGAATGTATTTTTGGAGAATTTTAGGCTGTCTTCAGTGGTGTGCTAGTAATTGTCTGACAACTGCAGCTTATAGTTGGGTTCTGTAAATGGGTGCTATCATGTCCAATTTCAGGCTGCCGATGTGAAGTCACTGAGTGTAGGCTCGGGAAGTGAAGCCACATGCTTTGCAGAGCCAGTGTGAGCTGACTTTAGTACACCACCAGTTGATGTGATTATTTTTGCTTTCAAAATGCCTAATATTAAATGGAAACACTTTTTGTACTACAGAATATTATGCTCTAACTGTAAGAACAAAGTGAGGGATGACAGCCAATATGCCAAATAGATATAACCTTAAAATGAAGTTTACATAGGGAGATAATGATTTATCTTAGAAAAATGTAGTGTATACCAAGTAAAATGGGAAGGTACATTTTATTTTTGATAACTATTTTCTGAATGTACACCAAAGATAGTCAGTATGTATATATATGTATATGTATATATCTCATGTATATGTGTGTATATATATCAAATATCATTAAATGTGTTTTCATTTGTATGTAATTTGATTCAATAATTTACATGTACAAAATTTAAAACATATAAGGCATTTATTTTAAAAACAAAAATAAATCTTAAAATATTTTCTATTTGTGGTATCTTGGAATGTTTTATCTTTACTTTCAGAGGTATATGGAATGTCCCATACATGGCTAATGTGTACTTAATTAAAGGAAAGACACTCCGATCAGAGATGAATGAAAGGAACTATTTTGTTCGTGATAAATTGGATCCTGATATGGCTCTTTGCCGAAATGCTAGAGAAATGGTAGGGTATACAATGATGGCTTGCTTGAATGTTCTTATAAAATGGCTTGCTTAACTAGTTGATGGGTCATTGTGTTTCGATGCCCCTTTTCTTTCTATTTTGTAAGTACTAGCCAATTTTTTTGGTTCTGTATTGAAAAATAGGGAACAATTATAGAGATTAATTTGTGAACATGTACCTGTAAAAACAATTTTAAAAATGTTAGGTTTGGTGCTTAGGCTTACTCATAAGCAACAGTAGGATTTCAGTAGTAATCATGAATGTGTCATAAATCAGTGCTGCATTTTTAATAATTCATTTTTACTTCCATTTGAAATTCTGTAGCAAAACCTGACCTTATTAAAATCAATCAGATAAAGTCTTAGTGAAATGATCATGTGTACACATTTAAGAACACACTTTCTTTTTAAAATCAGTGTCTATATTTTCTCTATCATTAATAACTCCACACTCTTAAAAAGCAGGTTTCTTATCATTGAACTGGGAGAAGGATTGATATATTTAGTATATTTAATATATGTGAAAAATTAATTATACATTGCTATCCATTGGGAAAAAATCAGAAAAGTTGGCAAGTATTTTTTTCTACTTTAATAAGGCATGTGTTGTTGGACTATATTTGTTTTTCCTACAAACCTATGTGCATTGTTATATGGAACATCTTCAGTACTTGTGGTTGTCATTTGTGCTCATGTTCTGCTAATTTGACTCAACAGCGCATCCTGGAATGGCCTCTCACATATTTTTTCCTTTGTCTTAATTTTGTGTCTAATGAAAGTTCTACTAAGGAATGAGCTTGGATTTATGTTTGACTCAAAAACAAGAAAAGAAAGGGCTGGAGTTGTTTCTTTGTGTGTGCTCTAAGCTTTGCTTGTTCTGCATGTTTTCTACGAAAGACATTACCAAATGTCAGCTTTTGATCAAGGGCTGCTGTTTTTATTTACCTAACAATCAGAGAGTGGGTGTGCAGGTCAACTTACCCAATGCTTCTCTTCATTTTAGACTTTACAAAGGGAAAAAGACTCCCCTACTCCGGAAACAATTCAAATGCTCAGCCCCCCAAAGGTGTTACTTTTATTTATTTTATAAAAAGTTTATTTAATTAATACTAGATATGGTAGGTGTTACTTTTATTTATTTTATAAAAATTTTATTTAATTAATACTAGATATGGTATGTTGCTTAGCAGTAAAGTTTCTCTGAGACTCTTCTTTCCATTTAACTTGGTAAGATGTGGGTATTCATTGGTTCTTAATTTGTATATGTGTAAATTTTGTGTGTTGGGAGTGGGCATTGTGTGATATTCAGCTGTTAGTTCTTTGGGCTGATTTACAATTTATGGTTGACAGTTAAAAATTAAAACCCAAATTCTTTTCACTAGTTTTTTTAGTTTTTGTTTTTTTTAAGGGAGAGAAGAGATAGGAGTAAGTATAAAATGTACCTTGATTAAAGTGAGATTTGGGTATTCATTAATTTTCTTTTTGTTAAAACTAACCCATTTACTATTAAAACAGGTACAAAAAGAAACAAGTTTACCTTAGTGGTGTTTGCCACATTTATTTGGTTTGGGTCAAGGACTTGAGACTGATTTTCCTTAGCTGCTTGAATAGTTTTGGTTTTTAAACATCAAAACAATAAAAAAATGAAGACTGGTGAAATAATATTAACGTTTTAATTCATGCTTAGAAGTGTGCTGTCTTCTTTGAAAGGGAAAGAAGCCAAAAGAGGTACAATTCGTTGCACTTTGGTGTCTCAAAAATATTTCTACTTTCAAACAGGAATTTTTTCCCCCAATGTCTTCATCTAGGATCAATGTGAAAGGGTTAAAACAGTCGTTCTTCCTCTTCTTTTTTTCAGTTGAGTGTCAGTGCTATCAATTAGTTTTGTGTGGTGTCTGAATTCATAATGAATCAAAATTTTATTTCTTTTATTTTAAATCATGCATATTTTATATGAAAAATAAAAGACGCACATTTATGTTCATAAGTGAAATATAAAAGTTGAAATTAATATCACATATTTTTCCTGTGGTTGAATTTATTTTATTGTACTTTCCTCTGAGACTATTAATACTATTATTTTTTGGCATATAGGATGTGTTTATGTACATTTCTAATAGACATGAATTTGGAAGACTATTATCAACTGCTAATTATAATACTTCTCATTATAACAATGACCTCTGGCAGATTTTTGAAAATCCTGTGGTATGTATTTCATACTCAACTTCATTTGGTCCTTATTTTCTTAGAACTCTAAGTAATATGAAAATGTAGTGAGAGGCTTTAAATTTTTAAAAAATTCTTTAATTTTTTAAAAAGATGTAATTAATTATGGCTTTTGACCAAGAACCTTTTTTTTTAAATTAAGACATACATTATGTTTGGGGAATGGAATTATCTGTTTCCTTGATTTCTCCCTATATTTTTCTGTTTTATATATTTGAAAGCACCATCAAATTTTTAGTCACAATTTCAGAAAAAAATGTTTACAAGTAGTTCACATATGACAGTATTACATTTTGATTTTCAAGAAGGAAATTTAAGAAATGGGAAGGTATTTTATTTTTGATAACAATTTTGTGAATGTACACCATAGATAGAATTGCAAACTAAGCAGGTTCAGCATATAAAGTCTTAAGATTGAGGCAGCAATTTCCTTTTAAAGTCTAAAATTATTTCTTAAAGATTTGAAACATACAAGAATTAACTCCTTTTTTGTCTTACTTGGGCCTGTTTTCTTTAGTCATGGTGACATGGTTATTCAAGGGAAAGTAATCTTGAATAATCATCTTTGTAATACTGTTATTTGTGGTTTTCCCCTTGCTAGTAATAAAAGTTTTCAGTCCACCTTATCTTTTATCTGTAGGAGTAGTTGAACATCTGGGAATAGTAAATTTAATGGTCAAGAATACACTGTTAAATAGGAAAAAAATATCTTTTGACATTGTTTTAAATGTTGAGAGCACTTCTGTTCCATTTTAGCTGCATATCTTCATCTTTCACAGGAGAATTGGAAAGGCTTTTTTTAAATGGTGAGGTTGGAATTACACATTTTACTTTGACACTGAATCTCTTCTATTTTGAGGGATAAAATTATTTGACATCCTGCGTCATATTAGTTTCCTGAAAAAATGTCCCAGTTACATCCTGATTGTGGACATTTGTGTAAGAATTCAAAACTTCGGCGAGTATGCAATGAAAAAAAAACATCAGAAATAAGTGGGAACTGCTTTTCTTTCCATGGCTTTACTTTGTTTTTAGTAAATTAGCCTGAACAATATACCTCTTGGAGTGATACCCCATAGCAAAATATTGAATGATTGTCCCATTATCAGAACATCTAAGAAATTAGTGAAGTCCCAGTTTGTTCAATGATATTTGAATGGTAGTCTAAAATGAAAAGCTAATATTAATGCCTTAATGTAAAATCTTAGAGGATTTTTTTCTTCAACTTCAAAAGATCAATAATGATACCAGGAAAAACTTGAAGATTCTGAAATGTTATGGATGATTATTTACTTGTAATTTTTTCCATAATTTGGAATCAGAGAAACAGTCAATATTAAAGGGAACAATGAGATAATATAATAAATTTGATATACTATGTAAAAATGAAATTTATTAAATTTGAAGATAAGTTTTATTCTTCCATATAAAAAATGTCTGAGCTACATGTAAGCAGAAATATGCAAAACTAAGAATGGTACATAAATTATCAGGGCCTCTCTGAAATCTGGTCTCTAAAGATATATTTTAGATCAATTTTTTTTAAACATATTTTGATTGGAGTTATTTTACATCTGTGCTTCAGTCCTTCCTTGCTGAGAAAATAAAGCATTTTGTTAAATTGTCTAAATACATTTAAGAACAGATTTTTTTGGATACTAAATTATTCCATATTTTATATGCTCTCTAAATATTGGGTTTTTAAATAAAGCACTTGACCAGGAAAAAGATTCCTTAGTTGATGTTGACAAAAATTAGGGTATCTTAGTGTGTGGTTCATGTGTCAGAGATTGGTCAAAGGTAAGAATCAGGTTCATGAATTAACATGAAGAGGAGCTGTTCTTCAATGTATGATCCTATACCTTAATTTCAGGAACTAAAAGAAGTGAAAATGTTAGTAACCCCTGATCATTCTTTGATATATATTAAAAACTAAAATGAAGACAGAAATCTTAAATACATTTTAAACAATCAAAATTATTTTAGAGCAATTCACTATAAAAGTATAAGTAGGACACTAGTTGATTAACTAGCTAACTTTTACAAATATTTGTAGGTAGGATTTTGGTCCTTATCTTTTACTTTTAAACACACATGAATTTTCCTACCGCTATGTATATGTATAGAATATAGCATAGAAATCTAATCATTTTAAGATTACCTAATCTGAAAGTATAAAATCCTGAGGATATAAAACTTCATAAATTAAAACTTCATAGAATGATGTGAGCATACAAAGAATCAAGCAAAATTTTTAAAATGTAAACCGTGGTTTCTGAAAATTCCTGTTTTGTCTACTACACATAGTCATTTATAAATTGAGCAGTTTCTAAAATGCAAGTACTTCATATTTTCTGTTAAAATATTTATGAAGTGGTATTTGTTTTAACCTGTGCATTGATTGTTTTTTTTTTTTTTTGGTAGGACTGGAAGGAAAAATATATAAACCGTGATTATTCAAAGATTTTCACTGAAAATATAGTTGAACAGGTTTGTATTAATAATTACTATGTTGTGGGGAGCATCATGCTGTATTTTCTAGAAGAGGATATTATTAATGAACTACTGTTTCAGCAGAGAATGTTGCAAAATGTTACAAAACTACCTTTTACATAGAATTCATGTCTTAGTTACCTATTTTACAGCCTTAAGCATTGTAAAAACGTAGAATGTGGAGATTAACAATAATTTTAGGTTATGCCTTTTTTTTAGTATACTCTCAGATGTCATAGTTATCTCAAACCACGAAAGAAAGGAACCTTTGGCAGACCTCTGGTATAGGTTTTCTTCAGTGAAAGCTTATCTTTGAAAGAAACTAGGCTCCAACAGCCTCTTCTCAGAGAGGTCTTTTGAAAAATGAACTCTATTCTAGGTGAATGTTTTAAACTATTGCTAATACCTTATTGCAGAGAACATAAACCATCTTTGATTCTGAGATAGTCATTTTGTATTCTTTGAGAAAGAAAAAATACTTCTAGTTAAACAATGACACAATGATTTCTAGTCATTTAGAATTTTTTGCTTTATATGTATATTGAAAGAGCTGTTTTAGACTTATTAAGCCATAGGTGTTATCATATTTTATAGGGCACTGTACACATACTAACTTTTCATTTCAAACTGGCAAATCATACTGTAAATCATTTAAAAAATTTTTCAAAGTCAAGTCAACTCAACAAGTGCACACACACAGATATACACAGGATGGGGACAGAGTGAAAGTCTGACTAAATGTACATGCACTGTGGCATTACAACTACATCACAGTGGCTTACTGGCCAACCGTGACGCTAAGATACATGTTAATTTCACAGATGGCAAAATGAGAAAAAATAACTCTTAGAAAGCATTAAAAAAAAACCCCACTACTGTTTGTAACTGTAATGTCAGTAATGTTGGGCAAGCTTCTTAAAAAGACATCTAAGTGAGATGAATATTGACTATTCTCTCCTATTAGGTTTAAAATATCCTTTATTATTTAAATGACATAAAATGTTCTTTTTAAATGGTGTTGCCATGTTTTATAGCCTTGTCCAGATGTCTTTTGGTTTCCCATATTTTCTGAAAAAGCCTGTGATGAACTGGTGGAAGAAATGGAGCATTATGGCCAGTGGTCTGGGGGAAAACATCATGTAAGTTAAAAATTCATACAAAGAACTAAAGAACTAAAGTATGTCTGGGGTGGGATGAGGGGTAGATACTTAGAGAATTCAGAGGGGATTTGTCCTTTTTGTCATACATCTAAAGAGTCTGGCACCTAAATGAAGGGGCTTGCTAAGGCTGTGAGGAGAACTCTGCCTAACTGTGTCTCTCTTTAATTGTTTAACATTTAATCAGTCTGGGCCTCAGTTTCTCATTTATGCATATAATTATGCATAAATGGTCCCTACTAAGGGTCATTGCCCCCAGGCTGGTGATGTTAACAGTAATATATGTCTATTGTGTGATATTGCTCTTCTCCAAAGATACTTTTTATTCTCTGCAATTTCAAAAAAATAGTGAGCTATAGTAAAAATACCAAGACAAAATTTATCTGGTTGACTGCCAAAGCAATTTTTTTGTGTGGTGTAAACATAGGAAAAGGAATCTCTTTGAATGTCTTTGGTGTAAACATAGGAAAGAGGAATCTATTTGAATGTCTTTGGTATAATTCAGTTTTACATTTACATTCAGTGTCCAAGACTTGTCAGAAGTATTACTGTTGATGGTTCAATGCATTTCTTTTCCTTTGAGAATTCACAGATGCCAGCTCCTTAATAATACCCAGGGATTTTAGTGGCATACTCTGGAATATTGCTATTCTTCTCAATTACAGGTTTACCCGAGCTAGTTAGCTGATCAGGGAGACAGAAGGTCAAAGTATGAGGAAGAACATGAAGTCAGCAGGTTGAAGGATAATGAAAAGCAGTCATGGAAGGGCACCACAAAATAGAAGTGGGAAAAATAGCAAGAAAAGTTTGTTTTCAGTGATGGGCATGTAAGTGGAATCTATGCCCAGGTTTGCTGTGAAAAAAACTCATTTTTTAGGGAGAATTAGAGGGCTTTGGAAGTCAGTTTTATTTACTATATAGTTAGACCTCACATTAAGTAAGTGGGAAAGTAGTCTAGTGACTCTGCAATACTTCACGTCATCATTGATACGTTTGCACAGCCACGTTCTCTAAGTTACTTTGATAATTTTGCAGTTAAAGCTGATGGTACACCATAATTGAACAATTGTTATTTTTATTGTCTTTTATGATCTTGTGGTTGAAAGAAAATGCAAGATAATATACATATGAATTGCATGCAGAACACACTTTATGATGTCATTTATGCTCTTTCTAGGATAGCCGTATATCTGGTGGTTATGAAAATGTCCCAACTGATGATATCCACATGAAACAAATTGACCTGGAGAATGTATGGCTTCATTTTATCCGGGAGTTTATTGCACCAGTCACACTGAAGGTCTTTGCAGGCTATTATACAAAGGTAGTTATGCTGCCATTCATCCTATTTCCTACCAGTTTTTACACAAATGGCCTATTTTATATTTTTATTGATAAGCAAATCCATTGGTTTACTTTGCTTTTTTTAGGGGTTTGCTCTATTGAATTTTGTGGTAAAATACTCCCCTGAAAGACAGCGTTCTCTTCGCCCTCATCACGATGCATCTACATTTACCATCAACATTGCACTCAATAATGTGGGAGAAGATTTTCAGGTAATTATGGCTTTTATCTTTTTCATTTTTCAAAAGAAATACATCACTTTGAAAAGGACTTTGCCTTATTTTTTTTATTTTAGATTGTGCTTAGATGGCATAATAAGAATTTTACCATTGATAAAAAATTAAATATAATAAGCTGATACGTTTATTTGTGCCATTTCTTTTAGGGAGGTGGATGCAAATTTCTAAGGTACAATTGCTCCATTGAATCACCAAGAAAAGGCTGGAGCTTCATGCATCCTGGGAGACTCACGCATTTGCATGAAGGACTTCCTGTTAAAAATGGAACAAGATACATTGCAGTGTCATTTATAGATCCCTAAGTTATTTACTTTTCATTGAATTGAATTTTCTTTTGGAATGGATGACTGGCATGAACATGTCTTTGAAGTTGTGCTTGAGAAGATGAGAGGAATATTTAAATAACTTCAACAGAACAACTTCACTTTGGGCCAAACATTTGAAAAACTCATAAAAAAATCGTTTGATATTTCTTATTGTCTGCTCTGAGCCTTAAAACACAGATTGAAGAAGAAAAGAAAGAAAAAAAGTAAATGGAAGTATTTATTTCTATGCCTTATTCTCTCTGAGAACAATGATAATTTTCTGAATTTGTGTTTCAGTGGATGAAATATTCAGATAATACCAATATACAAGTGACAAGTGAGACAAATAATGTTTTCTTATTAAAAGCCTGGAAGAATTTTATTTATCAACATGTAGACAAAATGGATATAAATGAAAATTAGCAATTTTTGAAATGTTGGAAAACGGGTTTTAAGTGAATTTGTATGCAACTAATTGTTTAAGTACTTCCTGACCACCTATGCAGGTACCTTTTATAGTAATTACTGAAGGGACATAAAGAACAATGTCACACAATGTTTTCCCTCAAGAAACAATATAAAATACAACTGAGACACAGGTCTGGTAGAAAACATTTTTGTTTAGATTTTTAGATTTTGTCTTTTTTCATTTTGCATTAGAAATCAAGATATATGTTCCTTCAGATGAATTTTCCAAGATGGATTATTCTAAGTAGATGCTAGATTTAAGAAAGCTTTCAAGCCTTCCTGTTTCTTAAAATACATTAAATATTGATTTAAGATTAGCAAGTGTCCTTATGTCAAAACAGATTTTTTTGTTTTTGTTTTTTAATTTTAGAAAATAATGAGGAAAAAAACTTTCATTGAAGTTAGTAGTAGAATTTTTTATTTTTTAAAAAACTTTGTTAAGTACTTGAATTTTATGTCAGGAAAATAGAATTAGTGAGCCTTTCTTCTTCCCTTTTGCCCTTTGTCTCCCTCTTTACTCTTTCTAGGGAGGGTTATTCACTTTTTTGTCTTCCCAGCAACTTCCCACTCTTTTTTACTACCTTCTCTTTGTCTCACTTTTAAAAATTCCCCAACACAGAAAAAATTTGTGACTTGATTTTTCACCATTTCTCTGAGTGAGATTTAAAAATCCTCTTTGTAGCTACTATTTTTAATTTAAGGTTAAACTTGAAAGAAAGTTCTACATCATGGTGCCAAAATTCATTTTTCTAACACCATGTGTTAGAAAATTATGAAAAATAAAATAATTTAAAATAAGTTTCTGTTGTTCTCTTTATTACTGGTGATTTATCTTTAGAAGAGAATGTATGACAGAGTATCCTGACATAGTATTTGGATGTATTTTTTATATATGATTTCTTCATTTTGCTTGGTAAATTTATTGATATCGTAACTTAAGGAAATGTCTTTTTATTGAATCATAAATTGAATTGTAGTATCTTCAATCTCCAAGTGACTAGGGATTTGATCTAACTTATTTTACAAGTGAGGACATAGAGACCATACATTTATTCAATATATATTTATTTATTCAGTGGTGTTTTGCAAGTCTCTGCTATGGGCCAACCTCTGTTGGATATGGTGGTGAGCAGATGTTACAATTACTGGGAGACAGACCTAAGGAATAAGGAACTTATTCTCTCTCTTTTCTCTTCTTGGCAGCACTTACTCAAAGTAAATTCCTACTATCTATCAACTTGGTTGAAGAGACGTTTTAGTAATTATTTGTGAATCGTATTACTATAGTTCAGGGATGGTATTCCAAATATATAATAACTAGTATGTCATGGATGCCAACCAATCAGAACAGGCTCTGGTTATAAAACAAGAGTTCCACCAGTGCAAACCAGCTTAATGTCCCTTGCAGTACACTTCAGAGGAAAATCATTTACAAGATCCTGTTTCTCAGCTGTGGTCCGCATGAGTGATGGCCTATAGTAACTATTTTGATCTCATGCCATGTTAGAAACTGGATCAAAGCAGTTTATCATATTTTCTATTTTCCCTCTTATCCCAGATTTCATGAAATGATATGGAATGTACTTTTAAAAAGAACAGTTCATAATTAGTGAGGGAAAGTGCGAAAAACTTCCATAAGTAGATCAGAAAAATTGAAAGGTAGAAGGCAGACAGGATTGGATAGATGGATAATACTGCAGCTTGAAACATACTCAGCTCTGGTAACCACCAATCTGTTTTCTGTTTCTGTGAGCTTTATGTTTTTAGATTCCCCATATAAGTTAGACCACACAGCATTTGTCTTAAAGCTCTGTTGGACTTACTTCACTTGGTATAATGCCCTCAGGACTCATCCATGTTGTCAGGAATGTCAGTATTTCCTTCTTTTTTATGGTTGAGTAATAATTCATTATTTATATGAAACATTTTCTTTACCCATTCATCTGTTAGTGGACACTTTGGTTGTTTCTATGTTTTGGCTGTTGTAAAGCTGCAGTGAACTTGGGGGTGCAGATAGCTTTTTGAGGTAATAATTTTGTTTCCATCAGGTATATTCCCAGAAGTGGAATTGCTAGATCATATTATGGCTATTTTTAATTTCTTGAAGGACCCAAATCTTTTAATTTGGAAATATATTTGAATATTGTTTAATATAAAGAAATAACAGTAGAAGAAAAAGGAAAAAGTTCCTATCACTTAATTTGAACAAATGGAAATATATTAGTGTTTGTGAGTACATGTGTGCATACACATACATATATTAGCTATATATATATATATATACACACATATATATACATGTGTACACACACACATGTATATAAAGAGCTTTAAATGCTCATCATGGTGGCATTTTTTCCTAATTCTTAATGTACATGGGAACCAGTGTGAAGATTTTCCCTATTGTGGATACTTTAGTAGTAATCCAATACATTAACTTTCTCCATTCTGCTTCATATTTGAAAAATACTAATAATTTACCTATATTGGGTACTTACCTAAGAGATCAAATACACCTCTAAGAATAAACATATGAATTAAGTGGTCCATCTTAATGACAAAGTCTCTTTATATATACTTTACTCCTATTTTCCTGTCTACCATAAGCACTTATTAATTTTCCTGTTTGCTAAGCCCTAAAGCCTATTCTGTATGACACTACTTTTGGGGCCTCTCATTCCTTTGGAATATGGAGGGGTTTATTCAGTGGATCTCCTCAACATGCAGGAAAGCCAGATAAAATTTGTAGTCATGGTTGAGGGCAGTCTCAGTGAATACCTCTCTTTGACTAGATGTTGACTGTTTTGGAAAATTAAAGTCTAAGACTTCATGAAAGCAGCCTTTGTCAAATACCACTGTTTATCTCTGGTCTTTTAGAATAGCAAGCTACAGACTTCTTTTAGAATAACTATTAAGAGAAAGCCATTGGGGAGAGAGAGAGGGGAAATGTATAAAAGTCTTTAAAGAAAGCAATGAATTTTGAATTGTATTTGAAAATAAATACACTAAGACATAATCAATGAAAAAGTAGAAAACTACATGTAGACATGCTTTAAAAGAACTATGTAGTTAAATTATTCTAATGAAAGGAATTCAAAGAATTGGAAAAAAACATGCTAGGGATGTATAAACTTTTTAAATCCTAAATCTTCCTGTCACTTATTTTTTTATCTTAAAAATTAACTTTATATTTTTGTTTCATTATTAATATACTAAAATAGATAAGAAAACATTCATTTGGAAAAGTAAGTTCTGAGTAATGGTATTTGTCTTTTGATAAATCAAGTAACTGATTATTTTGGCATGCTTTTTTGTCTTTACTGAAAAATGACTAAGGAATCTGAATATTTATACTCTTATGAAAATTAGGAAATTCTGCATATTTCACAATACAAAACATAACTAATCATCTTAAAAAATAGTTTTAACAGATGAAATAGAAAAGATCATGTATGCCATAAATAATTTAAAGCAAATACTGTTTTTTCAAATCATCCCCACCCCAAAGTAAATATTGATTACAAAAATATAATTAAGAGTGGAGAAGGAGAAAAAATTTCATGTAGATTTGTAATGAGTAATGAATTTCTCTGTGCTTATATAATTTTCAAAAATAATTTAAAAAGACATTTTTAATACTGATTGAAGGTCCATAATTTTTCCTTAAGGATGGTAATGTGAAATGGTAGAAAGAATCCTTAAGGGAATAATACTGTAATACATAATTCTGCACCTAGTCAGAATTTTATATTTAACAAAGCTCAGTAAATTCTAAGTGGGAAATGGGCAAATTAAAGCACATATTTCTTTTGCAAAACATTAACAGAAGATTGATTCATTGAAAAATTTGCATATTTAAAATATGGTATTTCCTATTAAACTTTTAGTAAATTATTTTAATCTGTGTTTGTATAGTTTCTGAATCTTGCCAAATTGTGACATCATAGCCCCATCTTGTGGTCAATGTAGATAACAGTCTAAATTGTAAGCAAAAACAGTTTTAAATTTTTAAAAAATATTCATGCTTAAAAATTTTTTCTTAAAGGATAATATAAATAAAATATCATTGGATTTTTTTAGGAACTTCTATTTATTTTTGTAGCATGCCACAATAGTTTAAGAGGAAGAATTGGGACACCTTAGACCTTATTCTGAAATAAGGGATGGCCAGCATATTTCCAGGTGGCACTGATGAAGTAATTTGTTTTCTATTCTTCAGCTACTTTGTAAACTGCTTATTTATGTTCAGTGGGGAATATGGGCCTGAACTAATCAGTGTAGAAGTAGACAGATTCAGTTACAACTGATAACAGTAAGTGGTTTTGAGTAGACAAAATAACTTACATAATGTTATAGAACAGTTTCATAAACTCTGATTGTAAAAATAAATATATTTAAAAACATTTCTTTATGGCAAGCAAAGATAAATCACAATTCTTTTCTTCATAATCATCACAGAGCTGGTAAGTGTAGCAATGAGGTCAAAATTCCTATTGTGCAAAAATCTACTGATTCAGACAAAGTAATAATATCTATTTTAGCTTTTTGAGGATTAGTGAAAGTTGTCCTGCTGAAGGTGTGAAGAAAGGAGATGTTCTAAAGTAGTTCTAATTTACTTCAGCTCTTGCATATTCGGATGTTGACCATACATCCTTTTTGATCATCTTCGCTTCCTTTAGGTCACCTTGTGCCCTGTCTACTTCACTGAATTCAGGTTTTCCTCTTCTAACTCTAGAATACCTTCATTGATTTTCAGATTGTCCCAAAACAGCTTCCCTATTGATCTTCTGTGAGCCCAAAGTAAAGGAAATTTTAAAAGAAAGTATGATAGAAACCCAGATGATTTGGTGCCTGTGATAGGTCTCCAAAGATGGTCCTCAGTGAGCCATGCCTCCCAGGATTTCCTGCCTTGGGACAGTTCCTCCCTGACCTGAATCTGGGTGTGCCTTCTGGAACAAGTAGAGTGCAACAGAAATGACTGTAACTTCCAAATTGAGTCATGAGATACCTTGTGGTTTTGATCCCTTGAAACAGTCACTCTTAGGGTACTGCCTCAAGAATCTAGGTGCCATTCTGTGGAAAGCCTGTGCCACACAGAAAGGCCATGTCCAAGTGCTCCAGCCAACAGCTAAAGCCGAGATCCTACATCATTTGGCATCTGAGTAAATCATTGAGACAGCAAGCGCAGTTGAACCTACAGATAACTATTGTCCCCATGGTTGACTTCTGCCTGCAAACATGGTGAGTCTCCAAGAGAAACCACCCAACTGAGCCCAGTCAACCGTAAGAGACAAGATAACATTGTTTGAAACCACTAAGTTCTGCATAGTTTGTTACACAGCATAGGTAACTGAAGTGAGGATAATTGCCCATACTACCTTTTAATGGGGCCCGCTTTTCTGAGTAACTAGCATTGTTCTGAGCATTTCAAGGCACATTATTCTCAGAACACCTAGCATTGCTCTAAGCACTTAGGATTGTTTCTGTACCTTTGATTTTCCTGAATAAGACCATGAGCTCTATAAGGGAAGGGGCAGGCCTTATTCAGTCTCTTTACTTTGAAAGCCTAGTATATAATTTGACATATAGTAGGCACTGATGTATGAGTGATAATTGGGGGTTGTTTTTATGTCATAGATTTTATTATATTTGATTCAAAATGATCCCTGAAGGAATAAGAGTTTTGAATTTAACCAATAGACCAAAAATTAAAAAAATCTACGTGTACTTTGGTTATGATGTGTGCAATAGAAGTGACTGTATAATTTCCAGGTTGAGTAATGAGATACCTTGTGGTTTAGATCCTTGGAACAGTCACTCTTGGGTACTGCCTCTAGAATCTAGGGGCCATTCTGTGGAAAGCCTGTGCCACACACAAAGTCCATGTCCAACTACTCCAGCCAACAGCTAAAGCTGAGATTCTGTATCATTTGGCATCATGTGAGTAAATTATTGAGACAGCAAGCACAGTTGAACCTACAGATGACTGTTATTGTATAAGCAAGTTATGATGTGTGCATTAAAGAGTTGAGAAAGGTTGTGCTGTTTATTCCTGAATAAAGATATTCATAGGTGGCCCTAAATTGGATAGAATGATGTACTAAGATGTACTGAAAGACTGAATAACCTGCTTGGTGGCCATATGTGCATTAGACTTTCAATAGGTAGTTTGAATTGAATTAATTCAATTATACAAATCTTAAAACAGTTGCTCATAAAACACTTTAAAAAGCATTATGTTGATAATACTGATGCCGGGGTTCTTATTTGCAGAGTCGAAGAATGAACTTAGCAAACAGTTAAGGTAGGGAGACTTTTATTTAGAGATACAGTGAGAGAATAGAGGCTTACACTTGGAGGGGACAAGAGAGTCTGTACTGTGCATTTGTTTAGGGGATTTATAGGCAGTTGAGAGACAAAGAGCTAGGGATGTAGATCCACTAGATGGTCTTTAAGTGTTTATCTTTAAAGAGACACTAAGTTTCTTATCAGTTTTCCAGACTATTAGAGTTAACATAAGAAATTTACTGCTTTGATCTTTTCTCAGAGTAGCAGTTTCTTGGTTTGGGAGTATATCAGTCAAGGCTGCTTGTTTTGCTTTCAAGCTGAGCTGAGTTATTGACTTGATTAGGACTGGAGGAGGAAAAGCAGCATCTGGGTAAAGTTAAAGATAAACCGGGCTTCTTAGCAGGCTAAAGTAAATTTTACAATTTAGCAGGCTAAAGTAAATTTTAAAATAGCTTTAATTGATACAAACAAGACATGGGCTATGCTGAGGTATTTTCTCATCTGGGAGATGTTCAAACATTCCAGGCTAGGTTATTCCTGGCCTTTTAGTTTTAACTAATCTTTACTGAACAATGCATATATTCTTAGCTTGATATTTTACTTTAGAGAATTAATGTGACTCTGTCTTTGTTTAATTGTTTAATATGGAGTTTTGGTAGGGGTCTTCCTCCAGAGGCCTTCACTCTACTCTGACTACACTCACGGTCCCTGTCTCAATACTAATTAAAAAAATTCTGTGTTTTATCAACGAACTTTAAGCTAATATACAGTTCTAAAACAGACATGTGAAAACAGTGGGTTTTTCAGATGCCAAGGAGAGTGTGGCCTTGATGTGTACTTCCACTGAAACTGTCGTTACTATGGTTACAGATGCACCGCTCATTGGGTATGGCTTGTTGATTTCAACCAAACAGAATTTTAACATCTCTTCAATATGGTCCTAGAAATGTGATAAATAATAGAATTAAAACTATAATTTCAAAAATATGGACTTGTATGAATCTGTTAAAAAATGGTTTAGGAGAGCCATAGCTGGGTTGATGTCTGAACAAAACAGACCTTAGAAGCCTCTTGCCTGCATGTAAGTAATAGTTTGAGTAAAACAGGCTTGGGAACTAGTACTTTCATATAAATATAGAGAAGACATTTTTAACTTTAAATTGGTAAAGGATTTGGCAGATGTGAGACATTTGAAAGTTAACAAGTGTAAAGTCATGATGACTTGGGAGAGAGCAGTGAGATTCAGGAGTTACAATCAATCTATGTTTCAAAGGAAGAATGAAAAATGGACAAACTCACATTTAACATGCCATTGATTAGAGGGTTACATCTACTAATTTGGGACATTTGGCAGTTAAGATTTCAGGTTATTCTGTTATTTTTGGGAAGCATGTGCGCACTGTTTAGTTTCTTCCTTTAACAGACTTTCTTGTGAACATTTAGCCCACTGTTACTGTTTGTTTAAAGTCAGACAGAGCAAGAAGTGTACAAAATGTACTTGTGTGTGTGACATGATTAATGTGTATGCACTCTCAGATGCTTGCAGCCTGGAATCTGAATCTTCAGTGATGGTTTACTTTTGTGACAGTTATATGTATTTTTCACTGGATACCATGTGCTTCCCAGATTTCCTACCCACTCATAGTTAAGTGGTGCCATGTGGCTGCTTTTGGCCAGTTACTTCTGAACAGAAGTGATGTGGATCATTCCCAAGGCCCACTGGAAGAAAGCATTACTACAAAATAAAATAATAAAAAAACCTTTAAAGCATTAAAAGCCCACTGTAGCAACCTTGAAGCATGTATGTTGAGATGTCTGGGTCCTGAGTCACTATTTGGAAGGGAATTTCCCTTAGATACCAGATCCAAACAGATGTGTGTGAGAAAGAAAGAAATCCTTATGAGTTAAGCCATTGAGGTTTCCAGGCTTGCATAATAGCTTCTTTTTACCTGACTAATACACCACTCACACATTTGAAAAGATACATCTTTTATTTGGAGAAGGTAGATTTAGGTATGTATTGATTTTGAAATTTAAAAAACCTAAGAGGTATTTTAGGGATTAGTGGTTTGATTTGTTCATCCAACAGCAGAATCTCAGGATTGGAGGTGATCTTACAAGCTAGGTAGTCCACAGGCGGAGCCAAGATGGCGGCGTGAGTAGAGCAGCAGAAATCTCCTCCCAAAACCACATATATTTTTGAAAATACAACAAAGACAACTCTTCCTAAAAGAGAGACCAGAAGACACAGGACAACAGCCAGACTACGTCCACACCTGTGAGAACCCAGCACCTCATGAAGGGGGTAAAATACAAGCTCTGGCCCGGTGGGACCCAAGTGCCCCACACCCCAGCTCTGGGCAGGAGGAAAGGAGTCGGAGCGGGGAGGGAGAGGGAGCCCAGGACTTGTAAACACCCAGCCCTAGCCATCCGCACTGGACTGCAGACACAGTGCATGCGTGGGGTGCTGGATACTAGGGAAACAGTACAGTAAGACCTGTGAGTGGGTCCCTGCAGCTGGCGCCCTGGGGACAAAGAAAAGCGAGTGCTTTTTGGAAGTCTTAAAGGGACAGGGACCCCACAGCTGGATGGAAGCATCCTGGGACACTTAGTCTAGCAGCAGGGAACTCTGGGCACCCTAAACCCCTGGATAGCAGGGCAGCTCAGAGGCCCCTCATGGAGATAAACAGCCTCCCAGCCATTCCCCCTCCAACGCGGCTCCACCATATCAGAGTAGCAGCCCAAGGCAGGCCACGCCCACAGCAACAGCGGAGATAAACTCCATGGCAGCTGGGCAAGAATCAGAAGACCTGTCTGCACGCAGCTGCCCAGCACAAGCCACTAGAGGTCGCTGTTCTCCCAGGAGAGGAAGGCCACAAACCAACAAGAAGGGAAGTTCTTCCAGCTGTCACTTGTGCCAGCTCTGCAAACTATCTCTAGCGCCATGAAAAGGCAAATTTGAGGCAGACAAAGATTACAGGGACAACACCTGAGGAGACAGACCTAACCAGTCTTCCTGAAAAATAATTCAAAATAAAAATCATAAACATGCTGATGGAGATGCAGAGAAATATACAAGAGCTAAAGAATGAAGTCTGGAGAGAGATTACAGACATCCAGAGGGAGATTACAGAAGTGAAACAAACTCTGGAAGGATTTATAAGCAGAATGGATAAGATGCAAGAGGCCATTGATGGAATAGAAAACAGAGAACAGGAATGCGTAGAAGCTGATGCAGAGAGAGATAAAAGGATCTCCAGGAATGAAACAATATTAAGAGAACTGTGTGACCAATCCAAAAGGAACAATATCCGCACTATAGGGGTACCAGAGGAAGAAGAGAGAGGAAAAGGATTGGAAAGTATCTTGGAAGAAATAATTGCTGAAAACTTCCCCAAACTGAGGGAGGAAATAATCGAACAGACCATGGAAATACAAAGAACTCCCAACAGAAAGGACCCAAGGAGGACAACACCAAGACACATAATAATTAAAATGGCAAAGATCAAGGACAAGGACAGTTTTAAAGGCAGCTAGAAAGAAAAAGGTCACCTATGAAGGAAAACCCATCAGGTTATCATCAGACTTCTCAACAGAAACCTTACAGGCCAGAAGAGAATGGCAGGATATATTTAATGCAATGAAACAGAAGGGCCTTGAACCAAGGATACTATATCCAGCATGATTATCATTTACATATGAAGGAGGGATTAAACAATTCCCAGACAAGCAAAAGTTGAGGGAATTTGCCTCACACAAACCACCTCTACAGGGTATTCTAGAGGGACTATTCTAGATGGGAGCACTCCTAAGACTAAACAGATGTCACCAGAGAAAATAAAATCACAGCAAAGAAAGCAGACCAACCAAATACTAACTAAAGGCAAAAAATAAAATCAACTACCCACAAAAACAGTTAAAGGAAACACGAAAGATGACAGAATAAAACAACCAACATATAAAGAATGGAGGAGGAGGAATAAGAAGGGAGAGAAGAAAAGAATCTCCAGACAGTGTATATAACAGCTTGATAAGCGAGCTAAGTTAGGCAGTGAGATACTAAAGATGCTAACCTTGAAACTTTGGTAACCACGAATCCAAAGCCTGCAATGGCAATAAGTACATATCTTTCAATAGTCACCCTAAATGTAAATGGACTGAATGCACCAATCAAAAGACACAGAGTAATAGAATGGATAAAAAAGCAAGACCTATCTATATGCTGCTTACAAGAAACTTACCTCAAACCCAAAGACATGCACAGACTAAAAGTCAAGGGATGGAAAAAAACATATTTCAGGCAAACAACAGAGAGAAGAAAGCTGGGGTTGTGGTACTAGTATCAGACAAAATAGATTTCAAAACAAAGAAAGTCACAAGAGATATAGAAGGACACCACATAATGATAAAGGACTCAGTCCAACAAGAGGATATAACCATTCTAAATATATATGCACCCAACACAGGAGCACCAGCATATGTGAAACAAATACTAACAGAACTAAAGGGGGAAATAGAATGCAATGCATTCATGTTAGGAGACTTCAACATGCCACTCACCCCAAAGGATAGATCCACTGGACAGAAAATAAGTAAGGACATGGAGGCACTGAACAACACAATAGAACAGATGGACCTAATAGACATCTATAGAACTCTACATCCAAAAGCAACAGGATACACATTCTTCTCAAGTGCACATGGAACATTCTCCAGAATGGACAACATACTAGGCCACAAAAAGAGCCTCAGTAAATTCCAAAAGATTGAAATTCTACCAACCAACTTTTCAGACCACAAAGGTATAAAACTAGAAATAAATTCTACAAAGAAAAGCTAGGTAGTCCAAATTCTGTCCTACCCCCACTCTAAACAGATCCCTTTCAAGCTTCCCTAGTTGATGATCACCCAGACTATACTTGAGAACGTTAATTTAGAGAATGATTGTTTATTGGGTGTCTGTTACAGGCCTGTCATTGCACTGAAATTATAGATATGACTGATTGTAATCATCCTTGATTATTATCTAGTGATGGGCAAGTCACTGAATCCTGACACTGACACAGAGACGGCAAAGCTTTTTCTGCTATAATCTTTCTTTTGTAACTTCTACTTAAAATTTATATTTTTATGTTTGGGAATAATAGAAAAACAAATTAGTGCCTTTTAATGTAGACTTATCTTTTAAGTTGTCGCGTGCCCTGTCCTCGCCGGCAAGAACAGCATGCAACAACAGCAGGATTCTTCTGCAGAAAGCTTTATTCTTCAGCTCTTTGTGAAACAAATGAGTTGGGCAGGACCCAGAGGGGAAGGAGAGGCTTGCTTATATAGTTCTCATGCTCTGACCTGGTTGGTGCGGCTCCATATGCCTTATTAGCATAACCATTTGGTGGGTCTCATTGGTCCTTATGCCAAGGCGCAATTAGCATGTAGTTTAGTGGTGTGGGATGATTTGTCATTAGGAAGTTCGGGGCCTTCCGGCTGCCCTGCATGGGGCGCTATTTTCTGAGCGCGGCTGCCAACATCTCCCCCTTTTTTGTCTAACAGAAGCTCAAGGCGGAACTTGCCAGCAGAGGCGGAGACAGAGGCCTGACCTCCATCATACTTCCTGATGCCCCCTTTTTGGAGAGGGGTTCTGGGCATCTACCCCTATGCAGTCAGGCATGCCTCTCAGAGGGGTCCAAGACCTCTTGCAGTGCTTTGCCTCGCATCCTCTGGCTGGCGTTGGGACCGCTTGGTACAAAGGGTTTGGACCCTTTTTCTCAACCCTCTTGCACCATGAGCTTCTTAAAGAAAGCTGTGATTAAGCATTGAGGTACTCGGGCCTGGTGCAGTGCCACATGGGCTCAGGGTGCAAGAGCTACCTTAAGCTAAAGCCGAGCTTCCTTCTTAAGCATGTTGAGCCACACTTGGGGAGAGGCGCCAACGTCTATCGCCATTAGGGCTTGAGCAAGGATCACCTTGTCCTGCTTATGTTGGTTGCGGAGTCTGCATAACAACCAGAGTAAGAGCATGAGACCTCCAAGCAGGAACACGCCCATCCCAGCCATGCCCGCCCACTCCTTGACGTGGGAGAGAGCTCTGAGGAACCAGGAAGAGAGTCCTTCCGCTACGGAGATATCTAGACGGGTGGAGTTGATGTGGATAATTTCTCGCCGCAGCTCTTCTAGTGTCCCATCGAAGTCTTGGGACCAGTTTCCTGAAAGATACTGGGACAGGTCTCGTGACAGATTAGCTGCCCGTGTAAAATTTTCATATTGAATGCTAGTGATGCAGAGGGCACGATATTTCCGCTCACATCCCAATTGGGCCATTTGCCAGAGCACCTCCATTTGTTCCTCCACGAGATCTATGCGTTGATTGAGGATCATTATTCCTCCTTTCAGTTTGCCATCAAGTGTGGACTGTTGGTCCAGGGCAGAAGCTACTGAGGCTGCAAGGTTATTGAGCTCTGTAGCCGATTTGATGGAGGTGTCTAAAGCTATACCAGCGGCGGTGGCTGCGACCGCGGTCACGGAGATCAGGAGCACTATGGCGGCTGTAACACCGAAATCGCGCCTTTCTCGAAACAGAGTCATGGTGTTAGGGGCGTCTACGGGAACAGGGACCCAACGGGGGATGCAGACTACCAAAGCATTGGTAAAGTTACGCGCATCCCAACACTGAGACAGAAAGCAGGTTTCATTGGAGCAGGAGTCAAAGCTACTATTGGATAAGATAAACAGAAATGGGGGGTATACGCATACTGGAGAAGGTGGAAAAAGGGAATTAGGTGACTCTGGACCTGATTTTGCTGAACACGTGTAGTTCTCGTTGTTATGGGTCATGATCATGTTCCAGTGTGCGCGCATGTGGTTATTCTCGCACCAAAAGGTGATATTTTTTACACCGATTCCCCCACCCTGGAGGGCGGAAAAGGGGGAGAGGTCGGTACACGAGCCATTGACTCCACACAGCATCCATTTATGGAAGGGGTTCATGCTCAGCTGCTGACGAAACTCGCCTTCGAGCACCTTTACTGGCCACCAAGCCTCATTGGCTGGCCGTCCCTCCATATCTGGGGAGATGGTAAACTCCTGCCTCTCAGTTGCCCACGTTACTACAGTTGACTGACAGTCAGTCCAGGGCCACAGCTCTCCCTCATAGTCGCCCACACAATGGGAGGCATATTTGGGTTGACGAGGCCTGTCGGTGGAATTGTTCCTGGGAGAGTGTACAAATGTGCCATTGATCCAGAGAACCATCTGGTGGATAGTCATGTTCTTATAGGACGGGCTCCCTTCCTTATTAGGCCCTTCAAATTTAGCTGACATAACGGGGAGGCTACTGGCCTCTAGAATTATGTCACTGAACCATCCGTATTTCCTCCGTTTCAGGGAGATACAGCCAGCTAGATTCTGAGTGGTGAAGCATAATGACCCATTAGTTACGAAGGATCGGTTTTCTCCCAGGGGAGCTACTAGGGTGTCTTTAACTAAGTAGGGCAAGTTCATACTAGTATTGGTAGTGAAAAAGCGCGGAAAAACGGCTGCATTGAAACGGACAGGCATAGGCTTAGGAAAGGCAGACAGGATTCCCCATCTCAATACTCCCTGAGTCGGGGTCTCCAGTGTCAGGAGCAGGGTCAGGAGGTACAGCGAAGTCATCTCCTTTGTTTAGGACTTTCCTCGTTAGGCGCTCCGGGATCCAGAAGGGATTTTCTTCACCCTGGGGGAAAACACACACAGCTCCCCTGGATCTGATTATGATTGGATCCGGGCCCTTCCATTGGTTAGATAACACGTCCTTCCATTTTACTAGTTCTTGTGGGTCTTTTGGCCACTGATTATGGCGATCCGCTGCTGTATGGCTTTGAGCATCCAGATTCAAAAAATTTATAGTGAAAAGTGCTAGGGCTATGGCAGTTTTTGGTGTGGGGGGTATATCTTCAATTCCCCCTTTTTGTTTAAGTAAATAGGATTTGAGCGTGCGGTTCGCGCGTTCCACAATCCCTTGACCCTGTGGGTTGTAGGGAAGGCCAGTGATATGTTTTATCCCCATGTGATGACAAAATTGAGCAAATTTTGTAGAGGTATAGGCTGGGCCATTGTCTGTTTTCAGAATCTGTGGTAACCCCCATGCGCTCCAAGCTTCAAGGCAGTGCTGGATGACATGGGAAGCTTTCTCTCCTGACAATGGGGAGGCAAAGATGACTCCTGAACAAGTATCCACGGATACATGTACATATTTCAGTTTCCCAAAAGACGAAATATGCGTCACATCCATTTGCCAAACTTGTAAAGGCTTAATACCTCTGGGGTTGATCCCAACATGAGGTGTGGGAAGGAAGCTGCAGCAATGTTGGCAGCTAAGGACAATGTTCCTAGCTTCGGCCCTGGTTATGCTAAACCGCTTGCGCAGTGTTTCGGCAGTGACATGAAATTGTGTATGGAATTTTGAAGCTGTGGTGATAGGGTCTAGCAGGGGAAAAGCTATATTTCTGGTTGCGAGGTCTGCCAGGTGGTTGCCTTGGGTCATAGGCCCGGGAAGGCCTGAATGTGCTCTGATATGAGTTATATACAAAGGAGATTGCCTATGAAGTAGTGCTGATTGTATCTGTTTGAACAAAGTGGCTACTGGGCTGGACGCTTTGATTAGCCCGGCCACTTCTAGAGATTTGACTGCATTAACTACATAACAGGAGTCAGACACAATATTTAAAGGTTCAGGAAAGATTTGTAGGACCTCTAAGACTATGCGACATTCCACTATTTGTGGAGTGTCAGGCGTGTAGCCTTTTGTCACAACTTTGCCATCATGGACATAGGCACCTGTGCCTGTCTTAGACCCGTCCGTGTAAACTGTTTTTCCATGAGGCAGCGGGGTTAGGCTAGTGACCCGAGGAAATACTAGGAGATGATTTTTGGCGAAGTTGATGAGGGGATGTTTAGGGAAATGATTATCAAAGGTTCCTGAGAAACTGTAAGCAAGTATGGCCCAATCATCGTTCATAGCACATAATACTTGTATCTGTTCTACGCTGTAAGGGGTTATAATTTTAGCTGGAGCCTCTCCGAAATGTGTCATGGAGGTTTTTACTCCTCTCAAAGCAAGTTTGGCCACGGCTGCTGGATAGTACTCTATTGTCCTAGCCTGAGAGGCTTGGGGATGAATCCAGATCAGTGGGCCGTGCTGCCATAAGACTGCTGTTGGCAGCTCTGGGGTGGGAAGGACACACAACTCAAAGGGTTCATTCGATTGCACTCTATTTAATTGTGCTGTCATCAAAGCCTGTTCTACTTTGCGAATGGCTTGTAATGCCTCAGGTGTGAGGGAGCGCGGTGACGTTAGTTGTGGGTCTCCTTCTAGGGTTTTAAATAGTGGAGTCAATTCAGTGGTGGGTATCTTTAAGTATGGGCGCAACCAATTAATATCCCCTAGGAGTTTTTGGAAGTCATTCAAATTTCGCAATTGATTATGTCTTATCTCAAGCTTTTGGGGGAAAATTACATCTGTGTAAATGGTTGCTCCTAGGAATTTGCTAACACTAGATTTTTGGACCTTCTCGCTTGCTATATTCAGTCTCCAATTTTCTAGGGATCTAGTGAGATCTATATATGCTTCTTCTATTTCCGCTGGTTGTGGGGAGCAAAGAAGGATGTCATCCATGTAATGGATGATCTTTAGCGTGGGATAGGTCTTACGAATTGGGTCTAGCGCTCGCTGAACGTACAGTTGACATATGGTGGGGCTATTTGCCATTCCTTGAGGGAGGACCTTCCACTGAAATCTGGCATCGGGTTGTTCATGGTTAATAGCTGGCAAAGTAAAAGCAAATCTTTCCCTGTCCTTGGAGCTTAGAGGTATAGAAAAGAAACAATCTTTAATATCTATTATGAGCACTTTCCATTCTTTGGGTAAGGCAGAGAGGAGTGGCAGTCCCCGTTGTACGGGTCCAAGCATTCTCATTTGAGCATTTACTGCTCTCAGATCATGAAGCAACCTCCATGATCCTGACTTTTTCCTGATTACAAATATGGGTGTGTTCCATGGGGACACAGAGGGTTCTAGGTGTCCCACTTGGAGCTGCTCTTGCACTAAGCAATGAGCTGCTTCTAATTTTTCAGAGGATAGGGGCCACTGAGGAACCCATACGGCCTCCTCTGTGAGCCAAGGTATGGGCATGGCATCTTCAATGGCCCCTATGAAAAACCCAGTCCGTGACGGTCATTCTTTACTTTGGGCAGGATGGGCTCTATGTGTCCCTGTTGGTGTTTCCCCAGCCCCTTGCCAGGGATGTATCCCATGTCCATCATCATGCCTTGGGCGGGGGTGGAGTATTCATTAATGAGTTTGAGGCCTAAGTCTCTCATGACATCCCTCCCCCATAAATTGACCGGTAGAGGGAGTACATAAGGGGTGACTGTACCCTCTTGTCCTTCAGGGGCTCGCCATTTCAATGGTTTGGCACTAATTGAAGGGCTTGACTCATATCCTAAACCTTGTAATGAATGTGAGGATTGGGTCACAGGCCACTTGGAGGGCCACCAGGTTGCAGAGATAATACTTTTATCTGCTCCAGTGTCTAGGATTCCCTCAAAGCTCTTTCCCTCTATTTGAAGAGTTAATTTTGGTCTGTCTGCTAAATCTAATACTATGAAGGCTGAATCCCAGTCAGAGGAGCCGAAGCCCCTTTCTCCCCTCTCCATGTTGGTAGCAGGATAATTGGCGTGGAGACTAGGTAAAACTAAGAGCTGGGCTATGCGGTCTCCCGGGGATATAGGATAGATTCCTCTGGGAGCCGAACACATGATTTTTACCTGTCCTTCATAATCTTGATCTATGACTCCGGGATGAACTACCAGGCCTTTCAATGCAGCAGAAGAGCGCCCTAGGAGTAACCCAATGGTATTTGGTGGTAGGGGGCCTTTAAAGTCTGAAGGGATAGGCTGAACTCCCATCTGTGGAGTCAACACTATTCTGGTGGTGGCACGGATGTCCAATCCCGCGGAACCTGAAGTGGCTCTCCTTGGGGGGCCTGGTTGTTCCCGAATGACACTTGCGTGCTGGTTGCCCCATATATTTGCGGGCCCTGGTGACGGGGGCCCCTCTGGGCGTTTTTTGGCAACTCTAAGGGTTTCCCTTCTATATCTTTAATAGACCGGCACTCATTAGCCCAATGCCTGCCTTTCTTACACTTAGGGCACAACTCAGGGGTCTTTTGGGTTGTTTGTTCTGAAGCTGGGCTCCTACACTCTCTCTTTATATGTCCTAATTTCCCGCATTGAAAGCATTTGATACTTCTGTTAGTGATCCTGGCTTGTTTGTGGCTCTGTAATATGGCCGCGGCTAGGCCCGCATTGGTGAGTGGCCCTCCTATTTCTCTACAGGCTTTCAACCAGGCATGTATCCCTTTTTGTTTCCAGGGTGTTATCGCCTGTCTGCATTCCTTGGTACATTGTTCAAACACTAATTGCTCCACTAGGGGCATTGCTTGTTCCTGATCTCCAAATATTCTGCCTGCGGCCTCCATCATACGAGCGACAAAGTCAGAAAATGGCTCGCTCAGCCCCTGAATAATTTTTGTCAAATTGCCTGATACTTCTCCTTTGTTGGTGAGGGCTTTCCATGCCTTGGCGGTGCACGTGTTTATTTGTGCATATACCTGTAAGGGGAAGGCGGTCTGGTCGGCTACCCACTGTCCTTGGCCCGTCAGCATATCATATGACCATGCAGGCTGTCCTTCGGCCGCGTTTGCGTGTGCCTGGGTCATGCTGATATCATGCCACAATGCCTTCCATTCTATGTATTGCCCCATACTAGAAAGGCATGCCTTAGTTACATATTGCCAGTCTGCGGGTGTCATGGCTGTCTCTGTTAATCTCTCAACTTGTGCTATGGTATAGTTAGCACTGACTCCATAAGCCCGAACGGATTCTGCTAACTCCTTAACTTGTTTATGGCTCAGGGGCTGGTGAGAGCGTACACCGTTATCTTCAAATACAGGAAACATTTGTCTAATTGCCTGAAGAGTATCTGGGTGGCAAAAGGAGAGTGCGCCACTCACGTAAGGTGGCGGGGCAAAGGGCGTCGGGGGACACCCTGCTTTCATTTTTTCCTTGGTCCGCTTTTCAACTTTGCTGGTTCCCTTACTTCTACACTCTGCGGTTTTATTTTCTTCCCCTTCCTCTGCGGACGTTAATTCCTCCTCAGATTCCCTATTGGAGAGTTGGAGGTCCCTCAACTCTTTCCAGGGGTATTTACTATTTTCTCCGAGGCGATTGTCACTCGCTTCTCGGGGCTCTTTCGCTTTTGCCCTAGGCGGGCTTTCTCCCTCACTCTGAGGTTTCTTTACCTTCGTTTTTGTGGCCTTTTTTCGGCCGCGCGCGCTCTCTGTTTCCCGTTCCGTTTCTGACATGCTCTCTTGGATATCTGTCAATGCTCTCTGACCTTCTTTTATTACCTTTTCACATCTCTCATCTTGCAGACAAGCTCTAATCAGTTTCCAGAGGGGCCTGGTGCCTCCCCTCAGGCTACCCTCCTCCTCCTCTCTATCAAGATCTTTCCCCAGTTTGTCCCAGCTCGGGACTGAGAGGGACCCTGAACAAATGAACCAGGGGGCCACACGGTCTATCTCCTTCACAAAAGATCCTAAGACTTTGCTGGAGACCTTCAAGTTTCGCTCTTTGAGAGCTGTCTGCAGCGCCGTGACTAATGACGGTGCATTCCCCATGGTGCCTCCTTATTTACAGAGAACCATCAACCATCATCCTAAAAAGCAGGGGCCTCTCGGAACTTACCCCTCCGGGCTTTCTTCTGACCTGCAGTTCTGAATCCTCTCCAGATGTCTGAAGGGTCCTCCCTGTGCCGGTGATGTTCTGGTTCCCGGGTTTCGGCACCACTTGTCGCGTGCCCTGTCCTCGCCGGCAAGAACAGCATGCAACAACAGCAGGATTCTTCTGCAGAAAGCTTTATTCTTCAGCTCTTTGTGAAACAAATGAGTTGGGCAGGACCCAGAGGGGAAGGAGAGGCTTGCTTATATAGTTCTCATGCTCTGACCTGGTTGGTGCGGCTCCATATGCCTTATTAGCATAACCATTTGGTGGGTCTCATTGGTCCTTATGCCAAGGCACAATTAGCATGTAGTTTAGTGGTGTGGGATGATTTGTCATTAGGAAGTTCGGGGCCTTCCGGCTGCCCTGCATGGGGCGCTATTTTCTGAGCGCGGCTGCCAACATAAGTATTTAACAGCATTAATCACAACTGGTTCCTCTCTCCCCTCCATACCCCTCTGCCTCACCATTTCATCTTCTCCACACTTAAAATACAAGACTCTTCACTAGTCCCTGTGTGACTACCTTTGATCTCTTCTTCCTGCTGTGTGTGGCTTGCTGATTTTACAGTGTTAATATCACTTCAGGTACTTGCCTTTATATTTGGAGTAATTTGTGTTGGTGTGCCCAGATCTGAATTCAATATGCTAGTTAGGGTATAAGTGGTACAGAAAGTGAAGAGTTACTCATAGTTTGGATTTTTGTTAATACAATTTAGTATCAAATTACATTTGGGGGCAGGGAGAGGGGCAAACTATTATACTGCCGACAATTTATGGCCAGATAAAATTGTATTTCCCTTCCCATTAGAAGAGGCTTCTGAGTCATGACTTCACTTTATAGTGTTTTATCTTCTTGTTTTCAATTGAGCCAGGGTCTAGAATGTATTAAATTATTTGTTTTAAATTATAGCTTTAGCTTGTCGCAGTCTTTGTGAAAGCTGATTCTCTCCCTAAACACGATTTTGTCATTCTCCTGGTTCATTTTACCCCAAATGATGAGCAAATCTTCAATAACTGCATCTTGGTAATTTACAACGCTCTTCAGAGAAAAGCCCGACCCAGACTGGAATGGCCTGCCACACTCTGAAAAACTGTAATCAGAGTGTTGATTATGGCTACAATCTCTGTACATTTTTTTTTTAACAAACAATATATTCATGTGCAGTTAAATGCAAATAAGTATAGAATCCTGAGGTTTTAGAGCAGTGCATTAGAGATTATGTAGTTCAGTGGTTCTCAACCTTGGCCTCCTCTTAGAATCACCTAGTTTGAAAGTATTTAATGCTATGACCCTCAAACAGACCAATTAAATTCTATTTTCTGGGGGTGAAACCAGCCCATCAATTATTTTTGAGCTTTCTAAGTGCTTCTAATATGTAAGAAAGATTGGGACAATCTGATCTAGCTCAGCCCTTGAAAGTGGCAAAGATTCCTAGCTTGGTCAAATGTTAGCCAGGCTCTTGAACCTGCTCCTAGGCTCATCTGTGCCCTTCCTTATAAAATGCAGTTTAGCAGAATTCCCCCAAAACTTGGTACCTGACTGGGGCCTTCATCCTTCACCATCCCTCAGGTGATCTTGGATCCCCCTGGTGTGCCTTCCGCAAGAACCATGTTAGGCTGGTCTAGCCAGAATTCCCCCTTTCCCTCATGTTTCTTCTTAGGTATTTTCCACTCCCCTACCCCACCCTGCTCCTAGGCTATACACTCCCCCTTTATCATGCCATATTCTGCATTGGGCCCAATTTCTCTCCCTCACTGCAAAATCCCATGCGGTGGTCCCTATGCCTATTACAAATAGTATTGAGTAACGTTTGCCTTACTGTGCTTTAACAGGTGTCTTTGAACAACTTTTTCTTTAACAAAGATGTTATTATTTCTACACCACACAGTACTTCTGTGCTTAGCTTACTGCATGAGAATTTTCAGCCAACTGAACCTGTGTTGAATGAAAAATGTCTGATTAATTGTTAAGTGGAAATCTATGATCAAATTTCTGTATTTAAACACAGAAATAACCACTTCTCCCTAGGGTATGCTACATCCAGAGACTTGATCAGTGCTAAGGTGTGTGTTAGCAATGCAAATGGTTTGTCATTTTCTGGTTTGCTTTCCAAAATAAACATTTCAGGTTTTCACAACTATTTCATCACCCTGCCTTCTGGGACTACCTATTTTTTTCTTCCTTTGTCAACATCACACTTCGCAGTGTGTCTCCTTGGATAGGACATAGAGCCATCTGAACTACAGCAGTGGTTCTCATTGTCTCCTTTAATCTCGTCACTATACTTCTAGAAATAAAGCATAAGATTTTACCATCTTTTATAGGGGTTCTACCACAATGATTTAAAAGAAAATACTTGATCAGTGGTTTTCAAACCAGGCAGTGCTTTAAGGTCACCTGGGGGAGCGTTTAAAAAATACTGGCTCCTATGTTCTAGCCTTGACCAAATAAACCAGAATCTCTGAGGCTAAGGCCCAGGTACAAGTATTTTTTAAAGCATTTCAGTGATTCTAAAGTGTATCCAAATAAGTTTTGCTCTTAAAGGAGGTTTCTCAAACTGTATGTAAATGCAATTTTTTATTTGAATGTAAATATCAGACTTCTGTTCTATTCCAGTTTAATTATCTCTTGATAATAGGATTCCCAGAATTTCCAAGGGAAATTTATAACTTTATAAGGTCAATTTTCAACAAAGTTAGAACATTAAAATTACTATTCATTTTTAAATTGCTGTTTTTAAAATTACTATTTTAAGCATAAAATGTTTAGAAAAGCTTTGAAAGGGTTTTGAAAAATGCAATTCAATTTAATATTCCTTATATTGTTGGGTTTATGCTTAGTATAATTTGTACTGTATATAAAAGATTCCTATGATCATACTAGAATAAACTTGGATGATCATTGATAGCAAATTAAAGAGCCCAAGAAGCATGGGATACAAGAATGGTTTTCCAAATTCAAGGACTTTCCAAATAAAACAAGAATTAGTCCTGTGCTAGTTGTTGGCTCTTTTTATTTAAAACACTGGATTTTAAGGCATATTCAAATTAAACTACTTTTTATTCCTTTGACTTTTGATATCTTTCAGCTGTTAAAAGCAGTGTTGTTTCAGAAAGTTTGGCAGCAGGAAACTTTAAGTCTGGCACATCTGACATTCATCACAGTATTGAGTAACAGAACAACGGCAATTATTTAAATTTGCATCTCTAGGTCGTTTGGCAAAGGCATTTTTTTCTCTTCAGAGTTGTAAAGATTGCTTGAGCATTGCAGTGCAGTGAACTTCATAAAAATGTATTGGCCTTCTATTTAAAAAGCAAAAAGCAGTCTTCATACAGTATCTCCCATTAGATTTGCTCTATTGAGTACATTGTTGATGATGATCATGAACGATTTCGAAGGCGTTGGTTTGTAGGCCAAGACATCATTCATTGATATTCATAATATCCACCACAGCGACTTAAAATGAATTAGAGATAGTTAAAGGAATAATTTTAATACCATTAAAATGAAAAAAAGAAAGATTAGAAAACATTTAAAGGAAGTGGTGAGAAGTTTATTATAATTGCACAAAAAACTTAATTATTAAGTTCTCTTGATAACCAAGTCAAAAGAAATACAATGTTGTCTATCTAGAGGCCTCTTTATATGGCCACAAAGGCATTCTACTCTCCCTGGCTATCATCATTTTTTCTTCTCTTTACATATTAGACCTTTGCCTAGAGATTCAATCTTGCTGCTTTCAGGGCAGCTCTAATTCTCTCTGTGCTTAAGGGCCCCAAGTTGATCAGTAACAAGGTAACACTGGTCTTATTTTGCTTTGACTTTTTCCTTTCAGTTCTGTTAACCAAGATTTATTTGGAACCTATGGAGAAATTGTGCACCCCATTTCTATAACTGGATTTGTCTTGTTCCTTTAGTCTGAACACCTTCCTAGATAAGTTGATTCTCACTGTTACCCTAAGACGACAGTTCTGTCAGGGACAAGAGGTCAGTTTGTGCTTTAGAAAGGTAGCAGTTAGGCTTTGCCACACAAAAGTCTACATAGCAAACCATTGCCCAAACCCAGCCTTAAAATCACAATAATTTAATCTCATGGATCAATGAGCCGTCTGGGCTCAGTTTAATGGGAATTTCTCAGCCACAGATCTCTGGTTTCTCTCCGAGGCCTAGGGCTCCCTCCAACATGTTCTCCTCATGACGATCTTAGTGGTATAAGGCGACAAGTGGAAACACAGGAGGCCTCTGAGGGTCTCAGTTTTAAACTGGCTCGTCCTCACTTCCACCTTATACTTTTGCCAAAGCAAGTCATAGCTGAACCCAAATTGAGGGGTGGAGAGATAAACTTGGACCCTGTAGAAGAGACTGCAAAGTGCAAGGTATAACATGTTGAAGCAGGAAGGTTTGTTGAAAGGTGTAAAATGTAAAATAAATATATTTAAAAATTGTATTTGCAATTCTTAAAGTAATTCATTTTGCCAAATAAGTATTGTGATATATGCCAGTAGGATGATGTTTTATTAATTAATTCATTTGTTTTAGCAAATGACTTGAGGGCCCAGTACAAAAGCATCTGCCTTTTCTTCTGATTCATTACATAAAAGTTACTAATCTTGGAGCACCTTATTAAGTATTTTTTTAACTTTTCTATTTTTGATGTATAGTTCTATAGTTTTAACATATGTATAAATTCCTGTAACCACCATCACAAGGGGAATATGGAATAGCAGCATCACACCAAATAATTCATTTTTGTTGCCCCTATAATGACACCAACTAACCTCTTCTCCTTCCATATAGTTTTGCTTTTTCTTGATTGTCATAGGTGAAATCATACAACCTTTGGGAGTTGGCTTCCTTCACTCAGCACAATGGTCAGGATTCATCAATAATGTTGCCTGTATAAATTATTCCTTTTTATTGCTGAGTAGTTATCCCATTAATTTACATAGATTAATTACAGTTTTTTAATTTATTGACTTATTGAAGGTCATTTGGGTTTTTTTTCAGTTTTAGGTGACTATGAATAAAATTTCTGTAAATGTTCATGTACATATTATACATAACCATATGTTTACATCTCTTTAGAGTAAATAGCTAAGGGAGGGATTGCTGTGTCATCTGGTGAGTGTATGATGTTTATGGTCAGATTACATGATTTATATCATTACCATTCTTTTAAATTGATTGTGGTTTATACTGTGACCCATGATGTGGTCTCTCAAGGTGAGTGTTCTGTGTGCAAATGCTAAAAATGGATATTCTGCTGTAGTTGGGTGCAGTGTTCTAGAAATGCAATTGACTCAGTTGTTTGGTGGTGATGTTCAGTTCCTATAAACACTTATGATTTTTTGTCTACAAGTTCTGATGATTACTGAGAAAGGAATGTTGAAATCTCCAAGTATAATTGAGGTTTCACATGTTTCTCTTCTCAGTTCTGTCCATTTTTGCTTCTTGTGTTTTGAAGCTCTGTTGTTAGGTGCATACATTTAGCATTGTCATGTCTTTTTAATGTATTGACCCTTTTACCATTATGCAATGTCCCTTGTTATTTCTCGTAATGTTCTTGGCTCTTGTGGGTAAAATTGTAATATTTCCAGAATATCTTGCCTGGCTTTAGTGCATCTGCATATCAACAGGTGTTCCTCAGGGGTGGAGAGTTACAGTTCATCTCCATATCAATGGGTAATTACCTGGGCTATAAAGGGCTTATCTGAACCTGAGAGGATAGGGGAGGGCTTGCTTGCTTCTGCCCCAGCAGGAAAGAGATGGCCCTGGACTGCAGTTTCTAAGCAATAAATGGGTTTTAAACTTTATTTTTCCCTTTGACTAATTTTGGTTTTAGAGGTATTTTGCCCTGGGATTTCCTTTCCCTGGAGTTACAGTTCCCTCTTTTTAATTCTACTCTTTTTTGCCTTCTTTTGAATTACTTAGACATTTGAAGTGTTATGTTTTAATTTGTCCATTAGATTTTTGAATATACCCTTTTGTATATGTAACTCTAGGGGGAAAATGTGTTTCCAGCTTGGGGCAAATAAACCTTCAAAGCTGAAAGCAGTTAAAGGGAAAAATAAAGTGGGTGAAACTCATTTATTGCTTACAAGAGGTCATACTCCTGCTCCCCCATGTCTCTCCCATCCCTGCTGAGAAGAAAACCAAAAAAAACCCACTTCTCTGGTCCTGCCATGGTGGCCTCTCCACCCCCTTATAATCACCTATTGATATGGAGATGGACTACTTCTCTCTACCCTTGGAAACACCTAGTGATATGAAGATGCACTAAGACCAGGCAAGAGATTCTGGAAATACTGCAATTTTTTTGCATTTAATATAGATATTTAATTATCTAAAATATAATATTAAAGTACAGATACTAAGTTTTCTCAATCTAGCTAGAATTAGCATTTTACTGTTTCTATTCAAGTGTAGAAACCTTGCCATACTCCCTTTATGTTTTAGATGTAAATATTCATTAACTCTATATTCATTGAGCAACCCACCAAACAATGTTACAGTTTTAACTTTGAGTAGTTTAAAGAGCTTAATTATTTTAAAGAACTTGAAAGAAAAACACACTATTATATTTATTGCAGATGTTTACTATTTGTATTGTTGCTTTTCCTTTATTCCAGTTTTATGTTTCCCTTTATTTGAATAGTTATTCTATTATATGTAATACATTATTTTTCTCAGACCACTTTCAAGATCTTTTCTTTATCTTTGATTTTCAGCAGTTTGATTATGATGTGTATGGGCATGGATTTCTTTGAATTTATCCTGTTTGGAGTTTGCTGAACTTCTTGAATCTGTAAGTTTATGCCTTACCCAAGTTTGGAAAGTTTTCAGGCATTATTTCTTTAAATATATTTTTTTCTGCACAAAAATATTTATCTTTTTTTCTTGGAACTACAATGACACAAATATTTGATCTTGTTGTCCTCAGGTTTTTGAGACTCTACTCTTTTTTATTTCAGTTCTTTTCTCTCTATTGTTCAAATTGATAATTTCTATTGACTTACCTCCAGGTTCATTAACTCTTTCCTTTATTATCTCCATTCTGCTATTGAGTTTATTCAGTGATTTTTTAATTTTTATTTTAGTGGTTTTTTTTTTTATTTTATTTTTATTTAATTTTTATTTTTATTTTATTTTTCAGTTCTGAAATTTCCATTTGGTTCTCCTTTATAACTTCTATTTCTCTGATAAAACTTTTTATCTTTCCATTTGTTTTAAGAATATTATTACTTCTTTGAGTATTTATAATAGCATCTTTAAGGTCTTTGATAATCCAACACCAGTTCATGTTAGGTTGATGTCTGTTGATTTATTTTCCTGTGGTAATTAGTCAGACTTTCCTGATTCTTTTATATGTAAATTATTTGAGGTTGGATGCTGGACATTTTGAATATTAAGTAATGAAGATCTACATCTTGATTAAATCCTATGGAGAATGTTTTTGTTGTTGTTTTGTTTTGTTTTAGTAGGTAGTTGAGTCAGTTAGGTGTCAGTTGTGATTTCTGACATGCCTTACATAAACTACAGTCTAAAAGTCAGTATTTTTCAAAGCCTTTGTTATGTTATTCTGCTCTGGCCTTCATTATGCCATCTGGAGACTGGGCTAAGGCCTGGATGGTAGTCTACCTCAGTTCTCAAAACTGTTGGTACACTATTCAAGGTCAAATCCACTGCTTAGCTCAGGAGTGAGCCAAAGGGTTCATATAAAATGTTTTGAGACCCTTTTCTTTCTCCGTGGTCTCCCCCAGACTGTCTGGATCTCAAGTTCCCTCCTTCCTGGCCTTCTTCTACTCTCCTTATCCTGCAGGCACATCCTGAGCCTGCTTCTTCTTCAAGATACAAGTGGCAAGAGAATAGAAGGGAAGAAACGATATTTTCTTCTATGGTCTTTGGATCTTATAGTTTCTCTGGATAGAGAGAATTCTGCCTTCAGGTAGCTACCTGGCTTCCACTGCTACTGCTTCACAGGCTTCCAGTTTCAGGAGTGGAGTTTGATGGAGATAATGCTGGTGGTGAAGAAGAAAAGACCAGGCAATTTCCTCCCACTCTTTTTGTCTCCTAAGGTCTCCATTTCTCAGTCCTAAGACCAAAAAAAAAAGAGTAATTTATCTTGGAGTTCTTTTTGTCCATGCCTGGTACACTATTCTGGGATTCATGCTGACTCAAGGACAAGGAGATATGGGTGGAAAAAGAAGAAAACAAGGAAACTTCTCAATGATTGCTTGTACTTTTTGAATTCCGGTTTTCTTCCCCAAGCCACCTGCTACCATTTACTCACTCAGTTCTCCATGCTTTCTGTGAAGGGCTTTTGGTTAAATTCAGCTGGAGACACAGAGTGGCATTACTTACTTCATCTTACTGGAACCAAAACCTTCATGTAAATTTTGTAAACTTAGGTGCTTTGTCTTCAAAGTGGCTGTGACTGATACTTACCCTTTTTAACTCCTAGGATATTTACAGAAATAAAATGAGATGACATATGTGAATAAAATTAAGGTTCCTGTGCATAAAATGAGAGTTCCTGTGGCCAGGATTCTCACCTGGCCATGGTTGACCAGCTCACTGCACACCTGTGGGCAATATGTCTTTATTGACTCTATATAAAAAGCTCCACCCAGTGCTTTGGGTGTGACACAGTGGCACAGCTGCAAGGCTGTAGGAGGAAACAGCGGAGGTTGGAGTGGTGGCAGGCCGAGGACAGAGGCCCAGAGGATGGCTGTGTGGGGCATCTGTGCAGACAGAGGGGCCCAGAGGCAGAGACTGGCTTGCTGCATACAGACTCACTCTGAGTGAATGGGATTTTAGTGACTGACCTGCCACCTGGAAATAAAGTTGGGTATAACCTTTTCACCCCAAGAACATTTTGCTGTCAATATCTTTGGTCACTTTGAATCCATAGCAATCTTGCCTGGGGCTGAAACCCATTGGCAAGACAGTTCCTATGGCCAGGATTCTCACCTGGCCCTGGTTGGCTGGCTCAGTACACACATGTGGTCAATACATTGTTATTGACTCTATATAAGGAGCTCCAGTGCTCAAGGCTGCTGGAAAGCAGAAGATAGAGTGGTGGCAGCACTGAGAAGAGAGACTGGGCTGGCTGTGGAGGGTTGAGAAGCCCAGAGGCAGAGACCAGCTTGGAGTGTGCAGACTTGTTCTGAGTGAAATGAATTCTAGTGATTGACCTGCCACCATGGGAACAAAGTCAGTATAAACCCTTTCACCCCAATAACATTCTACTGTCATTTCTTTGGTCACATTAAATCTATAGTGAACTTGCCTGGAGCTGAAACCCATTGGCAAGACAACATATCTGAAAGTGTTTTGTCAACTGTAAAGTACCTTATGGTTGTGATGATGGTGATATATTGACCTTTGAATACTTACACGTAATTCGAAAACAATTTTTTCCATTTCAACTTTATCATTCTTGGTAATTTCCGAAATATGTACTGACCTGTTAATAAATATTACAGTGTTTTAAGTCAAGCACCCTATGTTTAACAAAGCTGTCTTGCCAGTGGGTTTCAGCCCCGGGCAAGTTCACTATGGATTCAGTGAGACCGAGGAATGACAATGGAACGTTCTTGGGGTGAAAAGGTTTATTACCCAGCTTGTTCTCCCAGCAATAGGTCGAGCACTAGAATTATGTCTGTAGGCCTGTAATCCTCCTTCACCTCTGCCTCCGCCCAGAACACTGGGCAGCGCTTTTTATATAGTGACTCAGTCAATAACAACTTATTACCTATGGGTGTGGAAGCAGTAACCTAGCAGCAGGCCACTTAAATCATCAAGTAGTTTAGGTTCAGGTGAGGATCCTGGCCATAGGAACTTCAATTTTCTCCACAAAAGCTAAAGAAGTTTCCCCACTGCAGGACTTACTAATACCTCTTTTCAAAATGTACATTTTGAATTCCCAAGAGATAACTAAATAGACTTAGGGACTTTTCTGTCAATTCTTTTCTTTGTTATGGGTCTTTTAAACAGAAATAAATGCAGAACTATATATTATAAGACATTCTAGAAAACTCTAGATAAGAGTGTTGTAAGCTTTGGTAGAACCTTTACTCCTTTTAATCACCTGTCAAGCAGAAAATCTTGCTCATAGATAGACATGTGATAATAGAAAGGAAAGATATTTGGAGGAACATGGGGAATTAGGGTGTGGATAAAGTGAAGGTTCCTATGGGCAGAATTCTCCCCTGACTCTCGCTGCTTGCTCATTGCACATGTTTGGGCAATACGTTGTTATTGACTCTGTGTAAAGAGCTCCACCCAGTGCTTTAGGCTGCGTGTCTGCAGGAGAGCAGAGGCTGGAGTGGTGGCAGTGCAGAGGACAGAGAATGAGATGGCTGCAGAGGCTGAAAGGTGCAGAGGCAGAAATGAAGGAGGAATACAGACTTGCAGACTGTTGGATGCAGACGTAATTCTAGTGCTCGACCTATCGCTGGGAGAACAAGCTGGGTAATAAACCCTTTCACCCCAAGAATGTTCCATTGTCATCTCTTTGGTCTCATTGAATCCATAGTGAACTTGCCTGGGGCTGATGCCCATTGGCAAGACAAAAGCACATGGACATAAAACAAAATAATGTATATTTAGATACCTTTCTGAAGTTTCATTCAACTAAAAGTGTTCTGTGGCTTCATTTTTCAAACCATGATCTAATAGTGTAAGAGTAGTTAGAAGATACTATTAAAATCTGGTACTACCATGAAAATCCAGGCTGTGTACTCATACTGTTTTTTTATATTAGAATTAAAGTCCAGGTATTTAGAAAAATGTTATCTGAATCCTAATATATTTATACCTCTTTCTTCTTTCAGTTAAAAATAACTTATAGAATTTAGGAACATAACAGAATAATGAGTTTTATGTATGCTATCTCACTTTCCTTGTTGAACTAATTGTTTTCTATCATTAATGGCCAAAATTGGACATAATTCAGAATCATTTCTCTCTTCCACTTTAGATTTTTGTGTAAATTCATTTATAGAATCAAAAAGTGCAAGCCAAATCTATTTATTAAGAAAGAAAATGAAGACAATATAACTTTAGACAAAGAGGAATTTGACAAAGAGGACAAAGACAAAATCTTGAAGGTAAAGTATAGACATTAACTTATATACAGTGTAGAAGCTCAAATGTACTACAGAAGAATAATTCTAGAAAAGGGTTATTGAATTGTCAATCTGTTGATGTGTATGTATACTTTAAAACCTGGTAAGTAGAGGAATTTACATTTACAAAAATCCTGCTTTGACCAAGAATTAACTCTTTAAAAGATAATCATTATGCATTTTATCACATTATAATCCAGTTCTAATTATGGCCCAGTTCACCACTACTTCTCCCTTGAGGAATTTATCAACTCCCTGTGCTTGTAGTCTGTGCCACGCAGACAGACCTGGGGTTTTCCGTCCATGCTTTTTGAGAGCACAAACTACCATTCCTTGCAAATTTACAAACCTAGGATAAATAAAGCATAGAAAGTAGTAATTCAAGCTCATCCACAGTAACAGCAAAGTCACATTTGGGGTCAAGTCTGGCTATATCTAGAATCTGACCAACATCTGGCTTGCATTATTAAGAGATCAACTGTACTGGCTAAAGAACAATATGTTGTGGACATAACTCAAGACATTCTGCAAATACTCCTATTTATTCAAACAATTTATATATAGTTCATCTGTTTTTCTTTTCTTTTTTCTTTTTTTTAAGAGGGGCCAAACTTTTGTGAAAGGCTGCATTACAAAAGGTTGATATACTCCATATTTGAGCAGGAGAATTTCATCATCAAGTTATTCAGAATGTTAATTTATGGGCAGATAAAAATTTTGGATGGTACAAAGCACTCAATTTCTCTTCTTCTTCCATTATCAAGGCTTGTAAGTGGAAATATTCAATTTTTTAACCTTCAAACTCAAATTTTCTTAATGTTCCCTGGGCAGAACACTGCATCAACCCTAAACTACTGGGCCTTGTAAGAAAAGTCTGTTTTGAAAAATGGAATTTTAAAAACCGTAGACATACCCTGGATACTAGAATTATTGTACCTTATGTATTAGGAAAGAAAATACATAGGCTTTCAGATTCTGAGGATTGAAGTAAGCAAGAAAAGGCAGTATTTTCTTTGGATAGTCAATATAGCGATAATTTGTATTTTACAAAATCATTTTATATCTGTTTTTAAACTCTCATTTTGTTTCAGTTTGAAACTTTTGTTCAAAAGAAAATCATCTGTGATAAGAGACACAAGCTGTTTCACAAAGGGCCTGTATCAGGAAGCAAGCTGTTAAGACTTGCAGACTGTTATGTTAAATTCACTCTTCAGGGCAGCAGATGAAAAGTGCCTTTGCACTTCAGGTTTAGTTTATTTCAGAAGCTTCCTATGATCAGAAATCTGAGGCTGGGGTAGACTATACCCTTTATAGGAAACAACAGCAAAATGTAAAGGAAATCTCTAATTGGTTGCTATAAACTGAATTATTTGTGTGTCCCTCAAATTCATATGCTGAAACGAACTGCCAGGGTGATGGTGTTAGAAGGTGGGGCTCCTGGGAGGTCGTTAGGCCATGAGGACAGAGCCCTTGTGGATGGCATTAGTGCTCTTAGAAGGGCTGAAGAGAGCATAGTTCTCCCCTTCTACCATGCAAGGACCATAGAAAATACAGCCATCTATGAACCAGGGAGTAGACTCGCACCAAACACCAAATCTGCTGGCATCCTGATCCCAGACTTCCCTGTTTCCAGAACTGTGAGAAATAACTTTTTGTTGTTCTAAGCCATGTCATTAATATTCTGTTAGAGCTTTCCAAATGGACTAAGATACTGAGGAAAGTTTACTTTGTGGGTTTTTTACATAGAGGGTCACTGATTGATCCTAATTATCTTCTGTCAACTTCTGTCAATTGGGAAGGGGAAGGTGGAGAGTTGAAGGTTAGAAATACTAATGGAGGCAGAACTTCTGATATTTAGCAGAATCATGTGCTATCACTTGCTCTTCAGGTCTCTGTTTCTGAAGGAGGAATTCTGCTGGGTTCTTTTTGAAGCTATATATAGTTGCAACAATCCCTGGAACTGTCAGAGTTTGGTTTTTCTACACAGCTAAAATGTACAAATAAGCTCATTAAAATAGCTATTGGCTTATCAGAGAAGTCCTCCCTAATTACCATAAGGTATACATTTCTTCTTGCTCCAATTGTACTCTATCCTGTTACCCTGCTCCATTCTTCTTTCGTGGTACTCATCACTCTCTGACAGGCATTTGTTAATTAATAGCCATTGAAATACAACCCATGTGGGTGAAGACTTGTTTATTTTGTTCACTGCTATCCTAGAACATCTAGAATAGCCCTTGGCCTTTAATGGACATTCGATAAATGTCTGTTGAATAAAGAAGTATATAGTTGCATTACAGACTATAAGTCCTAAGCCAGGGCAAGTCCAGTATGCTAGTGCAGTGCATAGGAAATGTCAAAGGAAGCTGTCAAGGGAAGTGCTATCTAAGCTGAGCTGTGGAAAATAATAAATTAGACAATTAAGGTCAGGAGGAGAGAGTGCATGAAATGGCAACAGGAAAAGAAGTCCACGGGAAGCTGAAGGCTCAGTAGGGGTGTCACATCAGCCATGTAAATCATTTAGGTCTTAGACTTTACCTTATGAGCAGTGGGCACTATTGAAGTGTTTTAGCAGATAAATAGGGTCAGCATTACATTAAATTTTTTAAAAATTGAAGTATAGTTGATGCACAGTATTATATTGCTTTCAAGTATACAACACAGTGGTTCAACATTACTCCCAGTGTCCATCAAGTCACGCACATTATTAAATCCTCACCCCCACTAGTGCAGTTACTATCTGTCCCGATAGTTGTTAAAGAACCATTGGCTATATTCTCCATGCTGTGCTACTATCCCCATGACCAGCTTATATTATGATTGAGAATTTTTATGTCTCTTTATCCCTCTCCCCAGCCACCCACTCCAACCCCTCCGCCATGGTAACCGCCAGTCACTTCCTGGTGTCTCTGAGTCTACTGCTGTTTTGTTCATTTTATTTTTTATATTCTACAAATAAGGTCAATCTGACTACAAAAATGAATTCATTGTAGGGTTTTAAAAAATGGAGAAGTGGATCCCAGTTAAGAAGATATGGTAATAACTCCAAAAACATGCTGTCCTTCAATCTAAGAATGAAGAACATCTGGCAGATTATAGGCAAATGAGAATGCTGAACAAAGCAGAAATGTGTAATTGATTGGACACAGGGAGAAGGTGAGAGAGAAGAAACACTCACAGCCAGATTGCTGAGTCGGGCAGGTGGGTGTATAGTATTAGTAAGTTCTACCTACTGGAACAAAAGTATGTTTGTTTCTGGGGGAAGATGATGACCTCGTCTGGAGATACTGAATTTGATATGCTTTTATGGCAAGTAGATGTATGAGCCTACATTCAGGATAGGGCTTTGCCTAAAAAGACATGGGTGTGAGAACCTTCAGTATAAAGGTGGTATTTACTGCTACGTGGTTGGCTGAGAACTCCTCCCCAAGCCCCCTTCCTAACAACGAAAATTGTTAGAGCATAAGACGAGGCCTATGCATGGTTTCAGGGCTAATGATAGAAGGTGAGGCATTGTGGGATGGGGTCGGCAACAAGTTTCTCGTGATGGACCAACTGAGGGGCAGGCCGATGTTTACAGGTATCCCGGCAGTTTTGCCTCTCCCACAGGAGCTGACTCTAGGTCCCCCTCTATAGGAAAGCAGTACAGAAGGAAAAGGTGTCACTAGAGAGGTATAATAACAGGTGTTCTGGATTTTGAAATACATTAATGTATTATTTCTCTTACAGTAATGACATTTCTGGTAATGAAATTGATTATTGGAAAGTTGTATCTTTACTAATACTGGTAGAGAAAAATAATTCAAAACCAAATTACTTTGACCTTTATTTTACTCTCTTCCTCAATGTTAATACTAAATACTAGACATATGTTTTCTTCACCCAACACATTTGTCTTATTGACTAAAGCTGTCAGTAATAGCCCACGACTCTGAAGATTTCGTTAAAAAATACAAAACATATGAACCATGTTTAATTAAATTCTGCTGGCTGAAAGCACATGAAAGAAGTATTCATTTCTTCATTGCTCCATATTGATTTTATAAAATCTCCAAATCTTTGAAGGGTACTGCTGATGACAATAACCACATCAGCTTTTCAGAGAATAGTGCTTTGGGCTTCCAGGGATCACAGACTCATTTCCAATTACTGTAAAATATTGCTCTCCCCAATTCCCTTATGCATTTAAATAGTAAAAATCTTTGGCTAAAAGCAGACATAACATAAATATTTATAATTCATAGTACAATTCTGAAAGTAATCATGATTGTGTGAGAATCTCTATAAATCCACCAAGCCAAATACTGTATAGGAGCCAATTTTAGAGTAAAAAAAAGACACATGGGATGCTGGATGATTATAAGACTGAGTTTTGACTGAAGGGGCTGTAAGTTGTTGATATTGATTTTATATAATTTTCAAACACTGTTTTAAAACTTTTTCTTGTGTGTGACTGAAGGTGCTTTAAGGGATCTTTTCCTTGAAGAAATATCTTTTGAGCCATATTTATAATCTAATCAAATAATATCAGTCTTTATAGTGTTAACTTCTCTTCATTCTGGCTTTTGACTATTCCCTCTCATCTTTTATTGCCTTTCTTTCCTTTTGACCTTTTATGAACTTATTTTAGGCAGCATCTTCATGCTTCTGATTATTTAGGACTTTGCTTCTCTCAGGAAATCTTTGACTCCAAGTTTTACTTGAGCAAGTTAAGTGAGAGACTTAAAAAAAACCAACTAAGATCTTTGTTAAATTCTTATTCCTGAAGCAGCTTGTATATTCAGCTCAGCACCAACATTTTGCAAATGCTTAGTAGAGAGAAAAGACATAGATTCCAAAACATTAGTTCCAGCATGGAATGAAGATTTCAGCTGCACTGACTCTGACTCTTGGAACTTCCATACAACATCAGTGTTTAACATTCTTTTCCCTCTTGCCTCCCGGGTTCAGAGATTTACTTGATGGAACAGAGCAACATTGGCTAAGGAGCTAGAGTTTATCTGGAGACTTTTCAGCCATGCTGCTAAGGAAAAGGAAGCACAGAAGCAAGGCTACTGTCAAGTCCTGGAGAAAAAGAGACTTATGAAAACATCTGCATGTGTACAAGCCAGGCAAGTACTTCACTGGGAAAAAGGAAACCTGTGTCCTAATATGACCTCTGCTCTACCAGCAACTGTTTGATCTCAGCCAGTCTCTTCTCTTTTCCTGGGCCAATTGCTCATCTCTTAAATGTTGCATCAGATCCCAACTCTGGCAGCCCATAGATGAGGTTTATTTGATTCACATAGTGCTCCCATTTCTTTTTTCCTTCCATCCCTTCTTCCCTGCTTCATTCATGTGTTCATCCATTCTCTTTTTCCTTCTTTCTTGTTTGTAATCAAATATTCTTAAGCACTTACAACCCCAGGAGATAGTACCACACACCTATGAGAACAGCCAATATCCAGAGCACTGATGATGCCAAACGTTGGTAAGACAGCATTGCAAGACAGTTTGGTGGTTTCTAACAGAATTAAGCATACTCTTCCCAGACCATTCGGCAGTCGGGCTCCTTGGTATTTACTCAAAGTAGTTGAAAACTTAGGTCTGCAATGTTTATAGCAGCTTTTTTCGTATTTGCCAAAACTTGAAAGCAATCAGAATGTCTTCAGTAGGTGAAGAGCTAAATTGCGGTACATCCGTGGAATATTCTTCAGTGCTAAAAAGAAATGAGCTGTCAAGCTGTGAAAAGACATGGAGGAAACTTAAACTCTATTACTAAGTGAAAGAAGCCCATCTGAAAGGGCTACCTACTATGATTCCACCTATATGACCTTCTGGAAAAGGCAAAACCATGGAGACAGTAAAAAGATCAGTGGTTGCCAGAGTTGAGAGGAGAAAGAGTTAAACAGGCAGAATTCAGAGAATTTTTAGGTCAGTGTAACTACTCTGTATGGCACTCTAATAGTATGTCATTACACATTTGTCCAAACCCATAGAATGTATATCAAGAGTGAACCTCAACGTAAACTGTGGACTCTGAGGGATCCTGATGTATTAATGTAGGTTTACAGGTGGGTGATGTTGATAGTTGGGGAGGCTGTGCACATATGGGGTACAGGAATGTTATAGGAACTGTGCTTTCCACTCAGTTTCTGCTCAGTTTTGACATGAATCTGAAATTGCTCTAAAAAAAGTTTATTAATTAAAAAAAAATTGGTGGGCATTCCCAATCGAGAAGCCATTTGACACACTGAATATAGCATGACCTTTGAAATCAGACATTATTTGCATCTATACATATGTCGGGGTGTATGGGACACCGAACCTTCTGTTCAGTTTTGCCACGAACCTAAAACTGCTCGAAAAAATAGTCTATTCTTAAAAACAACAACAACAACAAACAAATAAATAACCAAACCAAACCACTAGGTTATTTTACGTGTAAGTCTGTGTTCCCAGTTTCTCATGAGAAATTAGACGGTCTGGCGATGTGGATCCTGGGTTCCCCTGAGGCAGGCCCCATAGGAGCTCAGAGGCACCCCCCGGCCCCTGCCCCCTGCACGCGCCCCGCTCTCCTGACAGCCGCACTGACCACAGCTCCACCTTTAGACATTTGCGTCCCAGACCTCACTAAGCACTTTGCTCTGTGACCGACGGGATTTTAGGCTTGTGATCTCACAGAAGTTCTCCTTTGCTCTCGAAATCTCTGTAATTTTTGGTGGTCAAACCAGTAATTACATCTTATTCATATTGCCATTTCAGCAGCCTGGCAAATAAGCTGGAAAACCTTAGTACAAGACCAGACTTAAATAGCATAACCAGAAATTTTTTCTTCTCCGGGTTTTCCTTGTAGGTGGCCGGCTTTCTCTACCCTCTGTCTTTCTACACCTTCCTCTGAAGGCACTGGCTTTCTCTTTAGCCATCTTATCCTCATAACCAGATGATGTACTTCAAAAAATTGGCCTCTTGCCCTCTTTTAAAACTGATTCTGCTTTTGAACTACAGACTATGCAACTTTAATACTCACAATGTCATAGCTTGAAATTGTAACCCACTCCAGCTCAGATAACTCCTAAAATGATCTCCTAATCCTTTAGGGAAATGATAGAGATGAGTAGGCTTTTTGCTTACTCTGTCCACATCTTCCATCTTCTCCTCTATCTTCCTCCTGTGCCAGTTTTCATCCCAACCACCCTTCTCCCCTTTTCTCCACTTTCCCTCCTCTCATTCTGTCTCCTGTCTCCCCCTTCTACATGCCTCTTCTCTCCACTGAGCCCTTCTGCCATCTCATCTCCCTATGACAGGGCAGAGAACGAGGAGAAAATCAGGCAAGGCAGGTCCTGAAGCCCGTTTCCAGATGGTTTTCTCTGTTCCCAAAGCTCAGGGCCACAGGAAGATTTATTTTACTTGGTTCAGAATGTGTTTTTTTCCAGACAATATACTCTGTAACATTATATATCTAGTTGAAATTGGAGTTATAATATATATATAAAGTATTATTGAAGGTGCACATTGTTTCTAACGTTTTTCAAATACACCTTATGGAAGGAATCTAACTGTCCATGATGTAAAGTTTGTCTCTTGAGGCAGGATTAGTGTTTAGGGCCATGAATCTTGTAGGAACTTAAAAGTGTCTGAGGCTCAAAAATTCTATGTGACTCATCTTTGTTTCTGAATGGTGATACTTGGAGGCATTATAAGCACTGTCAATTTCTGCTTCTGAGGTAAATGACCACTTTTAGTGTGCCTCTATTATCCTGCAGTACTTACCTCGTGATGCCTTCTTGTGATGAGTTTTCTCTCCCCTTTACTATTCAGACTCTTGCTGATCTTTGAAATAGATGTGTCTTTACAGAGCTAAGAGACCTGAATTTTCCTCTTATTTCTCATTTACTGCCTTGTTTCCATCCCTGGCAATGTGCTTTCTTCTGAATAAAATTCTTGACTACAGTTGATAAATCTTCATTATTGTTCTCAAAGCAGTAATTGTCTTTAATAACACATTTACATTAAAATTAATTAACTTTTGATAGGGTTTGGAGTTCATTCATAAAAGCCAAGACTTTAAAAGCTGTTCTCTAATGCTTACTCATTTTCTTTTGAATAAACTTGATATTCATTTTATTCTCATTTGTGTGTGCCTCATCTGATTTTAACTTTCTAACTTGTGGAAAGTCGGTTCTGAAGTTAAGTAGACTGACCCTGACATGCCCCCCTCTGCTTAAGTCCTCTAGCATTTTGTAAGGAAGGCTCAGGTTCAGGAGCTATTCCAGAACACCTTCCAGTTTAACTTGAGAGGGCTTCCAGCAGCTCACGTAATTGTTCCAGGCCAAACAAACGGAGCAACCAAATTAATGACTTTTACATCAGTCACTTATTAAAGGGAAATAGGCCTATTTATTGGGTGTTATAAACAAAGAAGAAAGTGTCAGTAACTCCAATCTTCTCATTGTCTTTATCCTAGAACAGGTTAATTTTAGGATGCAGTCATTCCTTCCCTTGGGAGAACTGTTGATTTCTGTAGCTTCTGAGAGGTTCTGAGTGGTTGTCCTTGCCGTGGCTCAGAGACATTATTTTTACGTCTCAAAGGGTGAGCGGAGTAACTTGGGATCTTTGAGCAGTATCTAATCAGGGATGATGTAATACCATCTTCAGTGACTCTCGTCTGAAACTCAGGATCAAGCCTTCCATATTGCTCACACAGAGACTCTAGCCATCAAAGGAAAACCAACTTTTCACAAGCATTTGTCCCCCAAGCAGAAGATGTGATTTTTCACTTCCTTATTTCTTGGTAAGTTACAAGTCTAATTATATTGGCTCAAAGCTTTACCTTAAAAAGGGAGACACTCTTACTAGGTCTCCTAACCAGTACACAGATCTTTGAGTTATGGTGTATTTTAAAAGAAAAAAATATACATGAACAATTTCAATGACTTAAAAAGGCAGTGTCACAGTGACCAGAGCTCAGGCTTCAGAATCAGACACCCTTGACTGGAACGTTGGCTTCATCTTTAGTTTTAGTTTGGGTACACCTACTTACTACATCATAATGTTGAGTAGGCAGTCTTATCTTTTGTGGGCCTTAATTTCCAACTTGTAAAATGTACATAATAACACATTAATATTTCATAGGTTTGCTGCAGTGATTAAATGTGTCAATTCATATGAAGAACTTAGTATTAATTAAAAACTAACTCTAGTTATCTCCAACAACCTCATGATTTCACTTACATTTCCTTTCTGTTTTCTTGGATAGTGTCCTTTTAGATGACTAATGATACCCACTAATATTTTGATTTTATCTGTAAGGAGGGTTGCAGGTAACGTTCTGCATTCTTTTAGCCTCAGGAGACTTTTCTTGGCCCCTTTCTGTGATTGGAGCATAATTAAATAGTTGGAATCCTTACCTTCCCCATCCTTGCTTGTAGCTAGTGTTTGGCTTACCTAAGCATGCTGGATGTTGAAAAGAATACATATGGTGTAAATAGTATCCTTGGGACCAAGACGGTGAGAGCCTGTTAAGCCCAAGGAAGGCTTTATAGAGTGAGTGACTGGAGCTACAGATCCTATACCAAGAACTACAGGAAAAAGAGAGTTTCGAGAAAAAACTCTGAAGGACATACACTTTGACCTGGAGACGAAGTTCTTGGATTCATTTCCCCAAGTTCTCTTGCAAATAGCTCCCACTGCTTTCTTTGGAATGCAGATTTTTTAGTGATATACAGAAGGGACTAAGGTGAGAAGCAATTGAAATTGTGTTCAATTTCATGGATGTGGTGTTTATAAAAAAACCTTGGTCAAAGTTTGTGCTCCTATGAGTTGGTCTTGAGATGGCAAATTTGTTGCTTACTCTTATTCTAAGTTTCTTTTTCTTACAATGTCCCAGGTTAGACTGGTCTTTCTCTTCTCTGCTCTGCAGACTCTAGGGAAGCCATACCACTAAGCAGTACCACAGTAAATTGAAAAATTAAATAACATATGTAAAAGGACATGACAAATTCTAAAATCTAAGATGATAATTGTGTCCAAGCTTTATAAAACTTCCACTCATACCAATATATGTGCAAAGTAAGGGACTTTGTCCAGGTTATTTCTTATCTGTACCCCCAAACTTGCAGAATAGGAATGAAAATACTATTTTATAGATGAGGAAATTGGGGCTTATAAAAGTAAAAATAGCATATCCTAGACTTCCTTTTAATTATTTTATGATGATTAAGGAATATTCTTTTCATGCACTTTATATGGAAATGACTGCTGCTAGGTCACTTACTCTTTTCACCCTCTGCACATACATAAAACATTTTCTTATTTGTAATTTTGAGAAAAGACAGTAAAATCCAATGGCTTTTATTAAAAAAAAAATCATCTTCCCAACCCCCTTCCACTTTCTTTTTGCTTGGTCCAGCTTGATCCCATCCTATAACTCACTTGTTTCTATCCTGCCCAACTACTTGACTTTGACTTACACAAGCTCAGTTTCAGAGCTCCCACTGAATTCCCAGCAGAACATGCTTGTTTCTTTCTGGCAGCCCAGACTCTAAACCTGACATGCACATTTATTTCTCTTGATTAATGGGAATTTTCCCTTATTTTAAAGCTCATCATACCATCATACCTCCCAAAAATCTACCAGGTTTTTAAATGTTTTAACTTAGGTTAAATATCTGATACCCAGTAAGCAAGATCACCTTGGAATGTCCCTGTAAGTATTGGTCAGACTCAGTGAAAAAATTAAAAGACTCATAGTGTTGCTCATTTGTCTGTATTGATTGTCCACCCACAAGACTGCAGTGTAGTCTCAAGTTGGGAACTCTCTTTAGAGCATAACTGATCCATGGAGGGAAGAGTTCAAATATGATATGGTCATGTTAGGGATGCTGGGGTCCTGTTAGAGATGCTGGGGACCTGATAGGGATGCTGGAGTCATGTTAAGGATGCTGGGTTCCTGTTAAGGATGCTGGGGACCTGTTGGGATGCTGGGATCCTGTTAAGGATGCTGGGAGCAGTTGTGTGTGCTGCTGTTCAGATTTCTGAGAGCTGGATGCTTATTTTAAAACCTGTGCCATAGAAATGTAATTTTCTGATCTCTTCATAAAATATCTGAAATACTATATTCTGGCTTTTAGTCCATAGGAGGGCAATGTTGAGCTACAGGAAAATCCTTCCAGATTTTTGCAAAAGAACATATAGAACTGATTAATTTAAAAATTAATGAATTGAAACAAATTAACTAATTAAACATACTACAAGATGATGTTATTTAATAATATCCCCACATTGAATACCAACTGGCTTCATGTTTGTCATACTGGTAGTTAATTTATAAATTGATATAAATCATCCTTGTCACTCAAAGCCACACCATTGTTACCCCTTTGGAGAAGGCTGTGCTCTTCTTCATGTAGCTTTTACTTATTTTAGATGTTGGAAATGCTTAAATTCTTCATAAACAGAATGATATTCTTTTATATTTTTATGCATGGTTTGCTGATGATGGTTCTGCTTAAAGAGATACAAAGTACTCATCTGCTGTGGCACTTTCCCCTGGGTCAGAGTTTGAGGTTGCTTTTAAAGTTCACCATAAGGCTGTCAGAGCAAAGACTTAAGTAAACATAATATTTTAAGTCAGTTATAATGAACGGGACAAAGTTAAATTTAACCCAAATTTTAAGGTAGTATGGAAATTCAGGCATTGGTCATATATCAGAATTATTTTCATTAAAGCAGCCAAGGACCAGTCCATACAGCACACTGTCATTTCAATGTGTATTATTGAGAGCAGGTCAATTTTGAATTTCTAAAACAAACATTGTTATTAGAGTTAAATATAATTATGTGTTTGTGTGGAAAAGTAACACATTTTCTGTTGCTGTGAAGCCTCTGACTCTCCTAGATTGAAAAACCAATTTGTCTCTGAAAGTCTATTTGTCCTGTTCACCAGTGCAGAGGGATCTGTGTCTGGTTGTCACTGTCCTGAGGCACCATCTGGCTACAAAGCATGTGTGTCTTGTCTGTGCTTTAGTTACTGAGTCCAAGAAAGCAAGTAATAGAGGCAGAAACCACTAGATCAGTAACAATAATAATGAATATTTATTACATGCTTGCTATGAGCCACTGTTACATAAATCATCTTATTTAATACTCACAACAATGCTGTAAGTTCTATTGTTAACATCACTTGCCAGATGAGGAAACAGCTGTAAAGTAAATAAATAACTTGTTCAAAGTCACAAAGCTTCCTAGAAGACAGAGCCAGGTGCCCTCCAGGGATCTGAGTCCTCATCACTACTTCCAGAGCCCAGGAAAGGTGATGCAGGTGTAGTTTCAGAGTAAAGGAGAATATCTGAATGTTTGGAAACATTTTTACTATTTCCTCAGCATCTGGGAGGGCAAGGGTGCCAATGAGGAATATTATCATAAAATTTACTCTTCCCATCTATCTGCATGTCGTAGCATTTATGATGGAGATTTTTGTTCTTTTTGTATAATAATAATATGATAAATAGATTACAATTTCCTGGTGGGTGGAAATTGCATCATATGATTATCTGTGTCTCCCATTATCTAAGCCAGTGGCATGCATATGTGAATGTGGTAGATTTGGAAAAATAAATAATTGATGACCCACAAAACAGTTACGCAGGGCTGAAAGGCAGATATCTGTAAGTCAAATGCATGAACCACTGACACACAGTCTTTCATCCATAGTTTAGATATGAGTAATCTTTGGGGGTTCTACTCTGCTTATTTACAACCAGGAATAATAGTTTGAACTGAACTACTGTCTGGATGATTCACTTCAATTTTATTTGGAGAAACTGGATTTTAGATAATGGTCAGTAGGTGTGCTTTTCTTTCTAATTATTTACTTACCAAAGATCTCTTACTTCCCATTCTAAACTTTAAGATCATATGATAACTGGAACCCTATGCAATTTTCTAAATAGGCATTGTTGGCATATATGTAGCGAGTGCTATTTGGCTAAGTGTTTTAATTGTGCCAGTTCTTATCTAAAGGTAAGTAGCACTATTTAACTCCCATAAAATTCCAGTCCAACACTGAGTGTTCAACTTAGATAGGTTGTATATTTTTTTTCATCGTATGAGACTTAGAATTCTGCATAAACCAGCATTTTTCAGGAAGTTACACACAGGGAGGAGCAAGTAGTTGAGCACAGTAAAGAAGCCCTTCACAGGGAGAGGAATGTTTGTGGCTCTCTGGAGGGGTTGTGTGTCTGTATGTGTGTGCAAAATAATGGAAAGGAAAATAAATGTAGAAAAAAACACAAAGGGAAATAGATTTTATAGAAAGAGGATAAGTAAAGAGAGAAAAAATTCTGAAAGCAATCAGGTAAGGCAAAGGGAAGGAGCACTGGATGGATTAAAGCAATTTGCACTGTAATTTCCTCATTTCCTTGTTCATCCATAGGCCATTAATAAAGGGTTTTAATTGAATATGTGCAGCAAAAAGGCCCATAGGTCATTTCAATGACTCTACAGCTGTGTGAATATGCAGTGGAAGTAATGTTGCTATGGGCTGGCTGGCATCACCTTCAGACGTAGGGGTATCTTTACACATCTAGTCCCATCCCACTCAGCAATGGGCACCCAGACTTCCCTGGAAGCCTCCCATTCTCAGGTTCCTCCCCAGGATGTGGAGAAATATGGAAAAAATGGACCAAAATACACAAAAGAGAGGTTAGGGGTGGCAAAGAAAAATAAAGGAATGTTGGTGGTAACATCATTTTAAAATTTTAGACTGAAATTTTAATTTGGTTATATGAAAATAACTAGGGATTAAAGATATGTATAAAATCCTAACCCCGTAACACAAAATCATTTCCATTCCTAGCTTTCAAACTACATATATGTTTTTATAAAACAGTTAAACAATGACTCTGAGTGGATTCTTCTCCATCATCCAATTTATTCCCAGAGGCATAGAGTGAAATTCATTCCTCTGGGTAGAAATCAGTAAATGTCTAGTTCAAATTAGATTATATCTGAGGCCACTCAACGCTGAAAGTGACAGCCCAACAGAAGGGGTGAGAGTAACAGCTCTATCTATGCAGGTTCTACTAATTTTATTCCAGTTTTTCACAACTCAGGATATCAGTGAATTTCCACGCCTAGAGAACCGCTGGTGTCCAAGTGCACACCAGAAAATTTCGCCGGAGTGAAGGCTCCCATGCTGTCTTCGTGAAGCCAGCCTTCCTCGGTTCATACAGCTGCCCTCTGAGGCAGGTGGCCAGGAAACTATTCTCAGAGACCAGAATCTTAGCTCAGCTATCTCACAATGAAAAGATGAAGGCGTTTTTTAAAGCAGCTACAATATTTTTTTAAATCAAAGTAAATATTTTATTTTAGAACAGTTTTAAATTTACTGAAAAATTTCAAAGATAGAACAGAGTTTCCATATAGACCACATCCAATCTCCTCTGTTGTTAATATTACTACGGCAGACTGATCTCAACTAATATACCAACACTGATACATCATTATTAACCAAATTCTGTGTTTGACTGGACTTCCATAGTTAATCTTGAATGTTCTTCTTTTCTAAGATCTCACTCAGAATACCAGATTGCATTTTGTCCTCATGCCTCCTGAAACTCTTCTGGGCTATGGCAGTTTCTCTGACTTGCCTTGCTTTTTCATGACCCTCTTTTGCAGGCTGTTGACCAGGTATTTTGTAGAATGTCCTTTGATTAGGGTTTGTTTGATGTTTTTCTCAGGTTAAGTGCTTTATGGATTGTTGGGGAGGAAAACCAGAAAGTGCCCTTCTCAACATTATGCATCAAAGGTACATGCTATCAACATGATGTGAACCTTGATCACCTGGGAAAAGGAATGTTTGCCGGGCTTCTCCTCTGTAAAATGATTTGTTCCCCCAACTCCCCATTTCTATACTGTACTATTTGGAAACAAATCACTAAGCATAGCTCAAATTAAAGAGTGAAGAGTTAAGCTACACCTCCTTGAGAGCAGACTACCTACATAATTATCTACATAATTTATTTGGAATTCTTCTGTTAGGGAGATTTATCTTAAACTCCACCCCCCCCTTTATTTATATATTCAATCACTTCTTTATCTCACTATAGATTCATGTATATTTATTTTATGCTTTGAGTTATAATGAAACAGTGTGTTATTTTTTGTTGTTTCAATTGTTCCAAGTTTGTCCAGTTAGAGCTCTTTCAATTGAATCCTGCGTCTTTTTGACATTTCACCACCAATGTTATGTCTTTTGCTCACTTTACTTTCTGGTTCAGATGCTGCAGGCTCATTCTGCTCCAGTCTGACAATCAGCCATTTCTTCCAGGAAACATTGGAGAATGGTATTAGAAACCAGGATCTGGGCACAGGGTGTACAATCGTTTTCAGTAAGTTTTTACCTGTATGCAGCTGGTTATTTTCTGTTGGGTGTTACTGGAAAAATGGCTCCTCATCCCGCCCCAAATGAAGGAAGGTGAGACAGCTGCTTATGGACTGTTCATGTCTCTGCTTCCTTTGTGCTTTTTTTCATATTAGTCAGAAGTACTGAGCACTGTAGGGTATCTTTGCTCTCATTTTCCATCTTGGAAATAGAAAGTAATGTCATTATTCTTTGTGGATATTAAGAGAAGTTTTGTGGATTCAGGTTATTATTTTTTTTATTAAAAATTGCTTCAGCACAAGTTTTTGTTTTTTTGGACATGAAATAAATTCTAACATTAGTTAAATACCACCTAATGAGAATTATTTTTAGAATTTAAGTTATAAATTGTGTGATTAGTCTTATTAGAATACAGGTTAGCCCCTGTGTTTTCTAAAGGGTTAGTAAAGAAAGTGTTAAGTAGAAAATGTCACTGCATTGCATTAGACAGTACCTGAGATAGAAGTGTGTAAGCAAAAGTAAAATGTAATAATTAAACTGTGTAACCCGTAATCTTACTAACACCAATGTGCTGATGTTCAACTTACTAGTGTATTTGGATAAATAATAACATTGGAATCATTATTAACAATTGTGTAGGAGTTCTTTAGACTATAACTCAACCCAAGTTTCATAGCGCCATCCCCCCGCCTCCTCCTTTTTTTCCTATGTGTAACACCTACCTGTCAGGATAGGCCAGGAAAGTGGTTCTTAGAGTGTATTACCTGGATCAGCAGGATCAGCCTCATCTGGGAACTTGTTAGACGTGCATTCTGTGTTTTAACAAAGCCTCCAGGTGATTCTGATCACACTGAAGTCTGGGAAACACTGGAATCCAGGTGTTAGTTTGCTACCTCAGGAACTTACCCCGTATAATCTGAAATCAGCCCAATACGCAGAGGATAGGCAGAGGCCACAGAAAGAGGCTGACCACTCCAGATGAGGAGGTGGCAGCTTTCATAAGCAAGGGAACTTACATTTGAGGCTTGTTTTGAGCAGTAGCAAGATTAGTAGATCTCCACACCCATCAGCCGAATCTTAAAAAGTTTGTATAAAAGAGGCCTTAACTGGGTTAGTCACGTAATTCATCTACATGGCCTCGAGATCACATCACTGTCTCGGGGGTATGTGTTTGGGGCAGCATCTGGGAGTGACCAAGGCAGGCAGAATGCACATTGCAAGGACAGGGGAAGAGATGAGGAGCCTCCACTTGCCAGAGTCCAGCCCGTGGGTCAAACAGTGGTCATGTCCTCTCCATGACCTCCTCCAATGCTAGGCTATGTTGCAACTTAGTGGCCTGAGACATTAAAAACGTATGTTTGACTCAAACGACATGCTTGCAGTGAGGGTGGAGGTGCTCTGATCACTATGCAGCCAGGAATACAGAGGCCTTTTTACAGTATCTATTTCTGTGGTACAAGCGACCAGAAAGTGGAATGCACTCTGACTCTTAAAACCTCTTCTTCTGGGAAGTGACACTTGCTGCTGCTTCTCATAATTCTTTGGTCAAAGGAAGCCTCTTGACCACATTTAACTTCAAAGGGAGTGAAGGAGTGCTAACCCACCAGGTAAAAAAAAAGGTGAAAGGATAGAATACTTTGGTGAGCATCATGAATGTCTACCACAACAGTACATGTTATACTTTTTCCAATAAAAACATATTGGAATTTTCATATGTAACTTAAAATTATGTAGTATCCTCATTAGAGAAGCATGAAGTAGGTTAAATTAATATTTATAATATATTTTATTAACCCAATATATCCAAAATATTGCCATTTGACACATAATTAGTATAAAATTATTAATGAGATATTTTACTGTCATTTTTTTATCCTAAGTTCCTGAAATCTGGTATTTTATACTTAGTACATGCGCAGTTTGGACTAGCCACATTTTAAGTGTTTAATAAATATGTGTGATTGGAGATTGCCATTTTGAATAGCATTTTGCACATGTAAAGACAATGTCTTTACAAATACATATGTAGAATGTCTACACTCTACAAATATGTGTAAAATCTTGAAGGATTGAAAGCCATAAATATTTTTAAAAATAGTTTTGTATACTTCTTTATCATACTCATAGTACTTGGGTTGTGGTTTTATCTTCTCAAATTCTTCCCCCTGTACATTACCCCACTTATTTAGGCATATCCTAAATTTCAGGGGTATTTGTGAAAATCAGATTTCAGAACTTTCAACCAGAAAATCATTACAAATGTCTGATTTTCTTATATCTTTATCTACTTGCTATGTGTCTAGTTTTATATTTGCATCTATGATTTCTTGCTGTATAACATTTTTGTGTATTTAGGGACCACGGGCTTGTCAGCATTATGCCAAAATTAAGCTGAGCTAATGAAGTTTAAACATATGGCCTCCACCCAAGTTGATGTTAAAATGTGAAGATTAAATGCAAAAGGAATATCTAGGAGAGTATGGTTCCTGAATTGTAGCTCTAAGGCCCAGATTTATGTCTACAACTGCTCAATAAAATTCTGTAATATAAAATACTTCTCCATTGCTATGATACCCTCCTTTTGAACTTACATTTTCCAGAATATAAACAATTTGTTTGTTCTTTGTGTTTATTATAGAAAGGTTGGTACAACATTTAAAAAAATATAAATGTACTAAATGAAAAATCAAAGTTCAGGAATGCTGTGGGCTGATAAGGTATATTTTGCCAAAAAATATTTATTCTTTTAGAAAGACTTGGTCATTCACCATGTTTAGCATCTTTTCACAATACTAGACACACAGTCCAGTGATTTGATAATTAATAACTACTTACACAATAACAACTTTTCTCCAGTAAGTTCCAAAATCTTTTTATTTAAAAAGGCTTAACTTAATGTGGTGCTGTCTTTGTTTCTTAGTTGTGATCTAAAAATAAAATCTGTCAAATAATGTCTTCTTCTTAGCACACTCAATATATGAGAAAGAGGTGTTTTTTTTTTTGTAGTTCTGGTTTGTAATATTAAATAAAGGGAAAAATAATCTCAGTGTTTGAGCAGCCAGGAGAACGTAGATCATGCTACTTCGGTTACAGGGTGAAACAGCTGAGGGTCCCAGGTATGGGCTCTGAATTCCACCCCCTTCCTCTGCATTCATCCCACACATGCCACTAGCTCTCTGCACCCAAGGATGGAGTGTGGCAGGTATGGATCCTAAAACAGATTCCTGGGAGCCACAGGACTTCTTTGGTGGTCTGCTTCGACCCCAGGACCCTCAGTGGGTTTGCTGATATTTCCTTAGACACTTCCATCCAACCTTTCTCCTATTTCTTTTCCACTTGTTTGCACTTTGATGGCTCTTCCAGGCTTATCTGGCTACCCCCTGTTTTGTCTCACAGACATTTCTTGAATAAAATCCTTACCTATTTAGTCCAGTCCTGGCATCTGCTTCTTGGAGGATGTGGACTAATACAAGTGCTTTGGAGACACTCTGCTTTGGATTTTGAATGAGGGTATCCTCTTACCGGAGCAGGGTGGTGGGGAGCCTGAGCACACAAGGAGGCGGCCCCTGGGTCCTGGGACCGCGTGTTGGAATCCGCGGAGTGGAAGAGCCCCGGCAGAGGAGGCCGTGTGGTGGTTGCAGGCTCTGGGTGAGGTGTCGGAATCCAAGCGAGGGAGGACAGACATGGGGGGTGAAGGGTAATGCTCACAATGGGAATTTGTTGTATATGGGGGGAATTGAACCACAGATAAAGAAAATGAGGAAGAGATTTGTCATTGTGAGAGGTGGGAGTTACAGAAAGTGAGAACATTATATAAAACCTCTGATTTGGGGTTCAAATGGTATCAGTGAAAACTGATGGTTTTCACTGTGGAACTAGATGTAGTTATAAACATATGTATGTAAATTGTACATGTTCCCTGGCTCTGTCTGAAAATAACACCCCAATAATCATGACCTATCACCCAGATATTGATTTTTATCAAACATTTTTTTAAAGGAGCTGGAATTCCTTGAGGAAACAAATAGCAGCTTCCAGGACTGAAGAAGGGGAAGCACGAGATGACCATGGAAAATTATTTTGCTTTAGGATGTAAGATAGTCTCAAAGAATGATGGGTCATGTCGGAAGCACACAGGAGTTAGATTCAAGAGGTTGCCACTGATCAAATTTGGGACAATTTTGGAACAGGATTGATAATAATGGATTATAACTAAAGGAACGAATAAGAATCCATGGATCCAGACTAATATAAACAAACAAACAAATAAATAAATCATAAATAAGTAAATAAAGGGTTTCTTTCATATAATGTCAATTAATAAATGAAGAAATAATAGAATTAGAAAAATTATGTTAAACAGCAATCATAATAATAATTCAGCCAAGAAATATCAGTGGATGCTAAAGCTATGGGTGAAAGTTTGCTGAGAGCAGAATGTCTATGTCTCAAGGTATTTCCTCACAAAATATTTATTAGCGATAAAGGAGAAAAGAACAACCATACAATGAAGAAAAGAAGAAAAATGAAAAATCTGGCAAGAACCCCCTCAATCACATGATCAGAGTTAACAACTCCAATAACAGGAAAATTCAAAATTGTGTGATACCTAATAGGATAATGAAAACATAGCACCTCTTCTGTTAAATTTTTCCAAAATGTCCAATTTAGCTCTCATGCAATATCAGAAAACAAAAACAAAACAAAACTGAGGTATGTTTAAAAACCAGCAGAACTGATTAGATCCCAGACACACTTTCCTTTAGATCAAATAGCTGGAAAGAACATTGAAAAAAGAAGAAATCTGTCATGGGCATATATACTGAAGGACTCCATTTTCCCACTTACTCTGGAGAATTGAGAAAGTGCCTATCAGGTTAGATTTGATGGATTGGAACAGCCAAGTTTTCCCTGTGGTGGTATCTGAAGCTGCCCAGAGATTCTTCACTTGTTCTTTCCCTAGTCAAGAAGCGAATACTGGAATTTTCCCTCATTTATAGAAAAGACTCATAAATGATTGAACATTTTTCTGTGCTTAAATGTATAAGCTTAAAATTATGTAGAATTGGATTATGCAAGATAAAATTATTTTTCATCATTTTACATTTGCTGTTATAATTTTTTTTAATTTTATTTTGGTATCATTAATCTATAATTACATGAAGGACATTATGTTTACTAGGCTTCCCCCTTCACCAAGTCCCCCCCACATCCCCATTCACAGTCACTGTCCATCAACATAGTAAGATGCTGTAAAATCACTACTTGTCTTCTCTGTGTTGCACAGCCCTCCCCGTGTCCCCCCTACACTATACATGCTAATCGTAATGCACCCTTTCTTTTTTTCCCACCCTTATCCCTCCCTTAACACCTGTTCTCCCCAGTCCCTTTCCCTTTGGTAACTATTACTCCATTCTTGGGTTCTGTGCTTCTGCTGCTGTTTTGTTCCTTCAGTTTTCTTTTGTTCTTATACTGCACATATGAGTGAAATCATTTGGTACTTGTCTTTCTCCACCTGGCTTATTTCACTGAGCATAATACCCTCTAGCTCCATCCATGTTGTTGCGAATGGTAGGATTTGTGTTTTTCTTATGGCTGAGTAATATTCTATTGTGTATATGTACCACATCTTCTTTATCCATTCATCTACTGATGGACATTTAGGTTGCTTCCATATCTTGGCTATTGTAAATAGTGCAGTGATAAACATAGGGGTGCATCTGTCTTTTGCAAACTGGAGTGCTGCATTCTTAGGGTAAATTCCTAGAAGTGGAATTCCTGGGTCAAATGGTATTTCTATTTTGAGCATTTTGAGGAACCTCCATACTGCTTTCACAATGATTGAACTAATTTACATTCCCACCAGCAGTGTAGGAGGGTTCCCCTTTCTCCACAACCTCACCAACATTTGTTGTTGTTTGTCTTTTGACGGTAGCCATCCTTACTGGTGTGAGATGATATCTCATTGTGGTTTTAATTTGCATTTCTCTGATGACAAGCAATGTGGAGCATCTTTTCATGTGTGTGTTGGCCATCTGAATTTCTTCTTTAGAGAATTGTCTATTCAGCTCCTCTGCCCATTTTTTAATTGGATTATTTGCTTTTTGTTTGTTGAGGCATGTGAGCTCTTTATATATTCTGGATGTCAAGCCTTTATCAGATCTGTCATTTACGAATATATTCTCCCATACTGTAGGATACCTTTTGTTCTATTGATTGTGTCCTTTGCTGTACAGAAGCTTTTCAGCTTGATATAGTCCCATTTGTTCATTTTTGCTTTTGTTTCCCTTGCCTGGGGAGACATGTTCAAGAAGAGGTCACTCATGTTTATGTCTAAGAGATTTTTGCCTATGTTTTTTTCAAAGAGTTTTATGGTTTCATGACTTACATTCAAGTATTTGATCCGTTTTGAATTTACTTTTGTGTATGGGGTTAGATAGTGATCCAGTTTCATTCTCTTACATGTAGCTGTCCAGTTTTGCCAGCACCATCTGTTGAAGAGACTGTCATTTCCCCATTGTATGTCCATGGCCCCTTTATCGAATAAAATTTGACCATATACGTTTGGGTTAATGTTTGGAGTCTCTATGCTGTTCCTTTGGTCTGTGGCTCTGTTCTTGTGCCAGTACCAAATTGTCTTGATTACTATGGCTTTGTAGTAGAGCTTGAAGTTGGGGAGTGAGATCCCCCACTTTATTCTTCCTTCTCAGGGTTGCTTTAGCTATTTGGGATCTTTGGTATTTCCTTATGAATTTTTGAACTATTTGTTCCAGTTCATTGAAGAATACTGTTGGTAGTTGGATAGAGATTGCATCGAATCTGTATATTGCTTTGGGCAGGATGGCCATTTTTGACGATATTAATTCTTCCTAGCCAGGAGCATGGGATGAGTTTCCATTTGTTAGTGACCTCCTTAATTTCTCTTTAGAGTGTCCTATAGTTCTCAGGGTATAGGTCTTTCTCTTCCTTGGTTAGGTTTATTCCGAGGTATTTTATTCTTTTTGATGCTATTGTGAATGGAATTGTTTTCCTAATCTCTCTTTCTATTAGTTTATTGTTAGTGTATAGGAAAGCCACAGATTTCTGTGTGTTAATTTTGTATCCTGCAAGTTTGCTGAATTCTGATATTAGCTCTAGTAGTTTTGGAGTGGAGTCTTTAGGGTTTTTTATCTACAATATCATGTCATCTTCACATAGTGACAGTTTAACTTCTTCTTTACGAATCTGGATTCCTTGTATTTTTTTGTTTTGTTTGATTGCCGTGGCTAGGACCTCCAGTATTATGTTAAATAACAGTGGGGAGAGTGGGCATCCCTGTCTTGTTCCTGATCTCAGAGGAAATGCTTTCAGCTTCTCGCTGTTAAGTATAATGCTGGCTGTGGGTTTATCATATATGGCCTTTATTATGTTGAGGTACTTGCCCTCTATTCCCATTTTGCTGAGAGTTTTTATCATGAATGGATGTTGAATTTTGTCGAATGCTTTTTCAGCATCTATGGAGATGATCATGTGGTTTTTGTCTTTCTTTTTGTTGATGTGGTGGATGATGTTGATGGATTTTCGAATGTTGTACCATCCTTGCATTCTTGGGATGAATCCCACTTGGTCACGGTGTATAATCCTTTTGATGCATTTTGAATTCAGTTTGCCAATATTTTGTTGAGTATTTTTGCATCTACGTTCATCAGGGATATTGGTGTGCAGTTTTCTTTTTTGGTGGGGTCTTTGCCTGGTTTTGGTATTAGGGTGATGTTGGCTTCATAGAATGAGTTTGGGAGTATTCCCTCCTCTTCTATTTTTTGGAAAACTTTAAGGAGAATGGGTATTATGTCTTCTCTGTATGTCTGATAAAATTCTGAGGTAAATCCATCTTGCCTGGGAGTTTTCTTCTTTGGTAGTTTTTTGATTACCGCTTCAATTTCATTGCTGGTAATTGGTCTGTTTAGATTTTCTGTTTCTTTCTGGGTCAGTCTTGGAAGGTTGTATTTTCCTAGGAAGTTGTCCATTTCTCCTAGGTTTCCCGGCTTGTTAGCGTACAGGTTTTCATAGTACTCTCTAATAATTCTTTGTATTTCTGTGGGGTCCGTCGTAATTTTTCCTTTCTCATTTCTGATTCTGTTGATGTGTGTTGGCTCTCTTTTCCTCTGAATAAGTATGGCTAGAGGCTTATCTATTTTGTTTATTTTCTTGAAGAACCAGCTCTTGGTTTCATTGATTTTTGCTATTGTTTTATTCTTCGCAATTTTATTTCTTTCTTTTCTGATGTTTATTATGTCCCTCCTTCTGCTGACCTTAGGCCTCATTTGTTCTTCTTTTCCCAATTTCGATAATTGTGACATTAGACCATTCATTTGGGATTGTTCTTCCTTTTTTAAATATGCCTGGATTGCTATATCCTTTCCTCTTAAGACTGCTTTTGCTGTATCCCACAGTAGTTGGGACTTTGTGGTGTTGTTGTCATTTGTTTCCATATATTGCTGGATCTCCATTTTGATTTGGTCTTTGATCCATTGATTATTTAGGAGCATGTTGTTAAGCCTCCATGTGTTTTTGAGCCTTTTTGCTTTCTTTGTACAATTTATTTCTAGTTTTATGCCTTTGTGGACTGAAAAGTTGGTTGGTAGGATTTCAATTTTTTGGAACTTACTGAGGCTCTTTTTGTGGCCTAGTATGTGGTCTATTCTGGAGGATGTTCCATGTGCACTTGAGAAGAATGTGTATCCTGTTGCTTTTGGATGTAGAGTTCTGTAGATGTCTATTAGGTCCATCTGTTCTAGTGTGTTGCTCAGTGCCTCTGTGTCCTTACTTATTTTCTGTCTGGTGGATCTGTCCTTTGGAGTGAGTGGTGTGTTGAAGTCTCCTAGAATGAATGCATTGTATTCTATTTCCTCCTTTAGTTCTGTTAATATTTGTTTCAGATATGTTTGTGCTCCTGTATTGGGTGCATATATATTTATAATGGTTATATCCTCTTGTTGAACTGAGCTCTTTATCATTATGTAATGTCCTTCTTCATCTTTTGTTACTTTCTTTATTTTGAAGTCTATTTTGTCTGATACTAGTACTGCAACACCTGCATTTTTCTCTCTGTTGTTTGCATGAAATATCTTTTTCCATCTCTTGACTTTAAGTCTGTGAATATCTTTGGGTTTGAGGTGAGTTTCTTGTAAGCCGCATATGGATGGGTTTTGCTTTTTTATGCATGCTATTACTCTGTGTCTTTTGATTGGTGCATTCAGTCCATTTACATTTAGGGTGATTATTGAAAGGTATGTACTTATTGCCATTGCAGGCTTTAAGTTTGTGGTTACCAAAGGTTCAAGGTTAGGTTCTTTACTATCTTACTGTCTAACTTATCTCACTTATTGAGCTATTATAAATACGGTCTGATGATTCTTAATTTCTCCCCCTTCTTATTCCTCCTCCTCCCTTCTTCATATGTTGGGTGTTTTGTTTTGTACTCTTTTTAGGAGTGCTCCAATCTAGAGCAGTCCCTATAAGATGCCCTGTAGAGGTGGTTTGTGGGAGGCAAATTCCCTCAACTTTAGCTTGTCTGGGAATTGTTTAATCCCTCCTTCATATTTAAATGATATTCATGGTGGATACAGTAGTCTTGGTTCTAGGCCCTTCTGTTTCATTGCATTAAGTATATCATGCCATTCTCTTCTGGCCTGTAGGGTTTCTGTTGAGAAGTCTGATGATAGCCTGATGTGTTTTCCTTTGTAGGTAACCTTTTTTTTCTCTCTGGCTGCCTTTAATACTTTGTCCTTGTCTTTGATCTTTGCCATTTTAATTATTATGTGTCTTGGTGTTGCCGTCCTTGGATCCCTTGTCATGGGAGTTCTGTGTACCTCTGTGGTCTGAGAGGCCATTTCCTCCCCTAGTTTGGGGAAGTTTTCAGCAATTATTTCTTCAAAGACACTTTCTATCCCTTTTTCTCTTTCTTCTTCATCTGGTACCCCTACAATGCAGATATTGTTCCATTTTGATTGGTCACACAGTTGTCTTAAAATTCTTCCATTCCTGGAGATCCATTTATCTCTCTCTGCATCAGCTTCTCTGTGCTCCTGTTCTCTGTTTTCTAGTCCATTAATGGTCTCTTGCACCTTGTCCATTCTGTTTCAAAGTCCTTCCAGACCTTGTTTTATTTCTGTATTCTCTCTCCTTAGTTCTTCCACATTTCTCTGCAAGTCCATCAGCATGGTTATGACTTTTGTTTTGAATTCTTTTTCAGGAAGTCTGGTTAAATCTATCTCCCCAGGTTCCTTCTCAGGGGAAGATGCAGAAGATGTCGAAGCTGTCTGGGTTAGTCTTGTCTGGATCAAATTTTTTTGCCTTTTCATGTTGATAGGTGCAATGGTGAGCTATTGACTCGTCTGTCAGCTGGGAGAGCCAAGACTTTCCAGTTGCTCCTCGCCTTTCTTTACTGGGACAACTGCGACCCCCTAGTGGCTTGTGTTGGGTAATTGTGTGTAGACTGGGTCTCTGTATATTGCCCGTCTGGTATTGAGGAAGCTCCCTTGCTGTGGTCTTGGCCAGCCTCAGGCTGCTGCTCTGCTATGGCGGGGCCCAGGGAGGGTAAGGGACAGGGACTGTTTGGCTGTTTACCTCCGTGAGGGGTCTCAGAGCTGTTGCCCAGGGGGTTAGTGTGCCCGGAGTTCCCTGGAATTTCCAGCTGCGGGACTGTGACCCCGGATGCTTCTGTCCAGTTGTGGGGTCCCTGTCACTTTAAGACTTTCAAAAAACACTTGCTTTTCTTTGTCCCAGAGGCACCAGCTGGGGGACTCACTCACAGGTCTTACTGTCCTGTTTCCCTAGTTTCCAGCACCCCACGCATGCACTGTGTCTGCGCTCTGGTCTGGATGGCTAGCTCTGGGTGTTTAGCTGTCCTGGGCTCCCTCTTCCTCCCCACTCCAACTCCACTCCGGCAGGAGCTGGGGTGAGGGGCGCTTGGGTCCCACCGGGCCGCAGCTTGTATCTTACCCCTTTCACCAGCTGCTGGGTTCTCACAGGTGTGGATGTAGTCTGGCTGTTGTCCTGTGTCTTCTGGTCTCTCTTTTAGGATTAGTTGTATTTGTTGTATTTTCAAAAATATATATGTTTTTGGGAGGAGATTCCAACTGCCCTATTCCCACTGCCATCTTGGCTCTGCCTGATTTGCTGTTATTTTTAATATTAAATTGCATTAGATAAGAGATTTGAAGACAACTGGAAAAGTGTTGTGAAAAATCTCATGCATAAGCCTTTCCTTTCACTTTCCCCTTACTTGTCATGGGAACATACTACAAAGGATTCAGGAAGGAGGAGGAGGGCAAAGAGGAGGCATGAGGGAGGGGGAGGAGGAAGGAAGAAAGAGTAGGAGGAGAAGAAACCACACTTGTTAAGGGTGCTGCAGGTGCAAGAATGAAACTGATATTTATTATGTTTGCATCATGTGCCGGCCACTATTTTAGATACTTTTTGTATTGTTTAGCAGTTGAGAAAAATGCTAACAGGAGTTAGGTACCTTGCTCAATAACTGGTTAGATGGTATGCCTGTCTTTCTCTAAAGCTCAAGCTTTATTCTAAGCGACACTGACATAAATAGCTAGATAACTGGTGAAATAAAGGATGTAAATGCTCCACCAGATGTCAGCATCTAGGTGATTTAATGCTTTTCTCCAATACAGTTTCCTTATATAAAAAGTTTGAACAATATCCAAATAGTCTAAAATATGTTGAATTTACAGACTTAAGAATTGGTCCATGAAAATTTTACTGTCTTGGGATATTATCAGAGTAAGGCTGATGTTTTTAATAATTTTTAGTTTGATAAAGTGCAGTTGTCTTCTGAAGCAGTCTAGTAAAATGTCACCTTAAAAATCTGAGTCAAACTGAAAGTCCTGAAATGGCTAATGAATAATATTAGATTTATCAAATAAAATATTATTAAAAATTTATGACTGAAGTGTGGTCTGAAAAATTTTTAATTTTTAAGTATAGCTATTTTAACATAAAATGCTCAAAGATTCAGAAGATGTTTCAATTAATTTTGACAAACTTATACACATTCACTCAAGACACAAAACATCTCTGTCAATCAAAAAAGTTGTTTTGTGTAATTTCCTGGTCAGTTTTTAAAACCCTGGAAGCTAGAGACATATACTGACATGAATTTCTGTCATCATTAGTTAGTTTTGCCTATTCTAGGACTGTATATACATGGAATCTGCAGAATTTTCTGTTTTTCCCACTCAGTACAGTGTTTTGATATTCAACCATGTAATTGGGATAGGCTTGTTTCATTTTGTTGTAAGTAATATTCACTGTATGAATCTACAACAGTGTTTACCCATTCTCCTGTTGATGGACATCTAGGCTGATTTTGGTTGTTATGAATAAATCTGATTGAACATTCATGTACAAGGATTTTTGTAGACATACACTGCAAAGTCAAAGGGTAGATGTGTAATCAACTGCCAGATTTCCAAAATAGTTTTGCTATTTTGTACTACCACCAGTACAATGTATGAGAATTCTGGGTAGTTCAAATCCTCTCCAACCTTCAGTATTGTTGGTCTCTTCCATGTTAGGCATACTTGAGGCTGTGTAATGGCATGCTTCTGAATACTTCAAAAAGTTAAACATAGGCCATGAGTGATGCTCTATGAGTCATTTAGGGCTGCCACAAATATTTCAGATATTCTTTCCTTTTTGACACATGATAAAATTGCACATGTCTATCTCTATGCTTCAATATTAGGTGTGCACAGCAAACAAAAGGTCCTCTGCAGACCTGTCCTATGTGGTAACACATAGAAATAATCTTAATTCTTTTAAGCCTTTGAGATTTTGGTGTCATTTGTTACTACAGCATAACCTAACCTAACTTTAAATGTGCTAAGTAGTTCTAAATATTGCTTGTCCCACTGGGGTACATTTTAACTATGAATGAACTCAGGATAACATATGAGAGGTCAGAGTGGTTTGGAAGGAAGTAACATACTTTGTGAGCATTGCCCAGGTGACAGACAATCTATTAAGTACTTAAGTTATTCCTTTGAAGAATCTATTACTTTGAAATTTTATTTATTTTTATCATTCAAATGAAGGTATTAAGGGTTAGAGTATTGATTAACTTGTTCCTGGCTGTAAGCACAGTGAGTGTAGGTGGTCTTTCTCTCTTGCTTGTACTCCTTTCAGGGCTTCATGCTCTTTGAAGCTGTTTATATTGTCAGTGACTGTATTAGATGATACTGTTATGGTCAGTGCCATCTTTTGTGTGGATGTAAAAACAAACAATGTGGAAAGTAATGCTCTTCTTCTTAATCTAAAAGTAGAACAGTTGTTGACAAAATTGGCAAGACAGAACTTCATATGGCCTGATCGAATATGTATCAAAAAATATAGCTATAAATAAAATGGAAATTCAAAGTCCAAAGAAGGAATCCATGCCTGGAGGAGCTATCAGTGTTTGACTCTGAGAAGCCCAGAGACAGATCTGCAGCAGTGACAGATCAGATAGGGAGAATTTTCACTGTTTCTAAAGGTCCGGTGTATTTGTTACACTGCTGAGTGAGAATAATCTTCATTCATCTTTTTCATAATTCCAATTTGTCCAAGTGATAGGAATACTATAGCTTATAGGACTTGGAATAGAATGGTACTATAAATGTAGATACAAAGAGTGCATACAGCGTTCATTATGGTTATATTTCTAAGCAATAGTTCTCACTTAATTATATATGAAAGAGTTAAAGAACAAAAATTAAAGGATCCCTTTTAGGTCCAACTCTTGAAATAAAAAGGTATGACTATTAATTTCTAGATATTTTTGAGACTTCTTCACATTTTACATTTTCTCTAAGCCTCAACAAATTTCCAAGGATTTAAATAATGTAGAATATATACTCTGAGGAAGTGAAAATAAGGTAGAAATCACCAACAGAAAAATAACTAGATAATTCCTAAGTATTAGATTAAGCGACAATCTTCCACAGTTCCAGAAAAGGAATCAGAATTTATGGTATGTGAATTATATCTCAATAACAAAAGAACATATTGTGAACACCTTTATGCTAAGATGTTTGAAAACTTAGAGGAAAGACAAGTTTTTGAAAAACACAACTTGAATGAGGATAAATTGGAAATTTAAATAGCTTTTTGCTTGTTAAAGAAATTGCATTCACAGTTAAGGCCTTCCCAGACAAACATAAAAACTTGACACTTGGGTAGCTTCACTGGTGAATACTTACAAATACTTAATGATGAAATAATCTGCATAATATCAATCTTGCACAAATTATTTCAGAAAACAGAGAAATAAGAGAACAATTTTCAACATTTGTTATGAGACCAGGATTACTCTGATCCCAAAATCATACAATAATTTTGCAAGAAAAGAAAACTAAAGCCAAATTCTTTCATGAACATAGATGCAAAAAATCCTAAACATGATAATAGAAGTTAGGTTTATTCTAGGAATGTAAGATTGGTTAAACATTGGGACATCAATTAATATACTTACCACCCTTACCTTATCAAATAAAAGAGAAAAATCATATGATTAACTCCACAGATATAGAAAAATCATTTTATAACATTCAACGTTCATTTAGTACAAATATATTCCGGGCATACTTCGAAGGGTCAACCTGCAACTATCATCCAATGTGATGGTAAAATACTGAGCCATTTCCTCCTGTAGTTGGAAGTTGATATCCACTATTAGTTCTTCTATTTAATATTGTATTGAAGTTTCTAGTTAATACAGTAAGGAAGAAACTAAATGAAAAATATGATCTTGAAAGTAAAGAAAAAGCTGTAATTGTTTGTAGAAAAACATTTGTGTAAATACCTCCAAACTACTAGAAGATATAATGGTGTCTAGTAAGGTCAGTGGTAATCATATAAAATATATTGTATATTTATAAACTAATAACAATTGGGGAATTAAAACACCATTTTTCTAATTACAGTAAAACATCATGGTCCTTGAACAGAAGGCTAATTTTTGTTTTCTGCTCACACTCCATGCAATCTTAATCAAAAGTCCAGCATTTTGTGTGTGTGGAAGTTGACAAGTTGATTCCAAAACATATAAAGTAGTTCAAAAACCAGAAATACCCAAAGAAATATTTTTAGAGTATCAGTCATCTAGATTGTTTTAAGCAACAATGATTAGGACGGCACTCTACTGGTGCAAGGGTAGACAGAATACCCAAGAAAATTAAAGGGAGCTGAGGAACAGCTTTACACATATACAATAACCTGATTAAAGCAAAATTGCAATGATAATATAAAGATGAAGGAAGAATATTTTCAATATGTGGTGCTGAATCAATTAGCTATCCATATGAAAAAACTAATTTTGATCACTAAACACACAAAAATTATCCTGAGATTGATTCTAGGTAATGTGAAAAGTAAAACAATACAATTTCTAGGTTAAAATATAGGACAGTATAGTCAGGGATAGACAAAGAGTTCTTAAACAGTGTTCCAATAAGCACTAATCAGAAAAGATTGATAAATTAATAGACTGGGCTTGATTTAAAATAAGGTGAGGATGAGAAGCAACTAGATCTTTTATATATTGCTGGGGGGAATGGAAATAGATAGGACTATATTGGAAAGCTGGCAGTCTCTACTAAAGCTAAACATACTTATACCTGTGACCCAGCATTACTTCTACTGAGCATATGCCAAGCAAAATGATTGCGTATTTCTATCAAAACATGTTTATAGTGGTGTTATGCATAATAGTAAAAAACCATTAGCAGCACAAACATCCATCTGCAGTAGAATTATGTAAATTGTGGCACATTCATACAATGGAATTCTACACTGCAATGAACTACTGCTATTTGCAAAAACATAAATATCACATATATAATGATGAATGAAAAACTATTCAAAGAATAGTTAATATGTGATTCTGTTTACATGAAGTTCAAAAAAAAGAAGCACACTCCCTATAATAGTCAAAGACAGAGTAATGGTGTCACGTGGTTGGGCTTTTCACCACGGTGGGAGCACTAGGGAAGTCTGAATTTCATGTCATATTCATGCACAATTATTTACCCTTGTTATCTCAAATTTGCATTATTAAATGATGCTGAAAGTTTTTTATAGTTAATTTTGCTTGGCTTAATTTCCCCTGAGAAGTGATCAAAGAGCATGAATCTGTAAAGAGAGCAAATGCTAGCATTCTAATAACTCATTATGGAGAATGTAAATGTTCTAGAAAATGAAATCTCACATTTGGTAAGTCCTAATTGATGTTATTGACATGTTTTGATGTCTGTGTCTGGTATAATAAGAAGTCAGAAACACTAGCTGGCTATCTCTGGTTCCTTTTATGAATTTATTTAAAGTATATCACTTAAAAATAACTATCATAAAATAATTTTAATATTTATATGCTACTATAAAATCTTGATTCCTCAAAATCTTTACATCAAAAATGACTGTGAATTCCTAACAGAAGTTTTCTCTGACTGTCTGATAAGATTAGGAGGTGAAATAAATAAAATATATGTGGGTTTATCTCTATACACACACACTGTCGATTTTTAAGTTATACAACTTTTCAAGGTTATTGGTACAAGATTCCATAGGATTGAGTTTCAGAATATGTTTTAATTTTTTTTCAAACCCCTTCAGCCAGTTTATCAAAAATCCCTCAGAAATAAGGTAACATAGCTTAGGAGAAACCAATATTTGAACAGCTCTCTCAGATCACACAAGTAATTATGGTCTTTTAATTGTAACATCATGGAATGTATGCAATGAGCCAATATAGGTAATTCTCACTTTTGCACAGAACATGTTAATGGAAATGCGTGTTGTGGGAACACTGTCTTCAGTTCACATGGTTCAATGGTATCTGAATGGTTACAGGGCAAAGCCAGCTGGAAGATCCAATATATACTAGTTTTCACTTAATATAATACTATGCAAAGCAAGACTATGTGTAATTATTAAACTCTCTTTTATCTTGCAAAATTATAAATTAAATGAAATGGATAAAATTTTACTTTTCTGCTTCAGAATATCATATTAGAAAATAGTTCCATTAAGTTGGTATTGAAAAAAGTGTGCAAATACCTTATGCTGTTGATTGACAGATTTTTAAAAAATTAAGCTGCCATTCATGTACAATCTTATGAAGGTTTCACAATAACAACACTGTGGTTTCAACATTCACCCATATTATCAAGTCCCCCCCACACATCCCATTGCAGTCACTGTCCAGTAGTGTAGTAAGACTCTATAGAGTCACTACTTGTCTTCTCCATGCTATACTGCCTTCCCTGTGACCTACCTATATTGTGTGTGGTAATTATAATGACCCTTGATCCCATTCTCCCTCCCTTCCCACTCACCATCCTTCCCTTTGGTAAGCACTAGTCCCTTCTTGGAGTCTGTGAGTCTGCTGCTGTTTTGTTCTTTTAGTTGTTATACTTCACAAATGAGTGAAATCATTTGGGAATTGGCTTTCTCTGCCTGGCTTATTTCACTGAGAATAATACCCTCTAGCTCCATCCATGTTGTTGCAAATGGTAGGATCTGTTTTCTTCTTATGGCTGAATAATATTCCATTCTGTATATGTACCACATCTTCTTTATCCATTCATCTACTGATGGACACTTAGGTTGCTTCCATATCTTGGCTATTGTAAATAGTGCTGTGGTAAACATAGGGGTGCATATGTCTTTTTGAATCAGGAATCTTGTTTTCTTCAGGTAAATTCCTAGCAGTGGATTATTACACTGATGGACAGTGACTGTGAAGGGGTATGTGGGGGGAACTTGGTGAAGGGGGGAGCCTAGTAATCATGATGTTCTTCATGTAATTGTAGATTAATGATACCAAAAAAAAAAAGTTGGGTAAAAAAAAATATATATATATAATTATATATATATATATATAATTAGAGATCAAACTAAAAAAAGAAATTCCTAGCAGTGGAAGTCCTTGGTCAAATGTTATTTCTATTTTCAGTTTTTGGAGGAACCTCCATATTTTTTTCCCACAATGGTTGAACTAGTTTACATTCCCACCAGCAGTGTAGGAGGGTTCCCTTTTTTCCACATCCTCACCAGCATTTTTTGTTCCTTGCATTGACAGATATTTTAAAAAGGTGATAATTACCTTTTTTAAAGCATCTTGTTACTCACTTGGAATATTCTTGTCCTCAATACACTTGACATGTAATATTTTCTTGCATAACTAAGAAATGATCAATAATGACCCATTTAAGGATGGTAATACCAAATTGACTCTGAAAATCAGAGATACCCATGTATCTGCTTAAAGTTTACTGCTTTTTACTCTTGGTATTTACCTTTTTATGTTCATTTTTTTTAGAAATATAGAAAAGAAGATTATACCAAACACCTTCAAAAGGAATATTTAAACAACTGTTGTTGATCTTGTGGTATACAGTTTTACAGAGAATAGGGTTTCTACTTGGCAGCATCTTTAAAAATGCCATGGAGATTGATGCTTAGGCAAAAACTCAAGAGAGTGCTTTGGAGAGCTGGCCTTTAGGAAGACTGTTTCTTTTCTTGGAAAAGAAAAACCTAAAAGATCATTTAAATTAATGATTGAAAAAAGATGCTATTACTGATGTTAAGTACTATAAGAAACACTCTAACTACTATATTATTTACTTTCACTTTTAAATTCTAAATCTTCCATGGATTAACTATTTCTGAAAGAATTCAGGAGCCCTGACTTATTCAAGTATGTCCTCACTACAAATGTTATTACAAGTCCTATGGAAAAGGTATAGAATAGAAGGTAATTTTCACAAATCTGGTTCCTGTCTTCCCAGACCTACTTGTAAGAGTGACTGAAGAAATAGCCAAACTCAAAAGACATTTGTACTCCTATGTTTATCGCAGCACTATTTACAATAACCAAGAAATGGAAGCAACCTAAGTGTTCATCAGTAGATGAATGGATAAAGATGTGGTACATATACACAATAGAATATTATTCAGCCATAAGAAGAAAACAAATCCTACCATTTGCAACAATATGGATGGAGCTAGAGCCAGGCAGAGAAAGATAAGTATCAAACAATTTCACTCATCTGTGGAGTACAAGAACAAAGAAAAACTGAAGGAACAAAACAGCAGCAGAATGACAGAACCCAAGAATGGACTAACAGGTACCAAAGGGAAAGGGACTGGGGAGAATGGGAGGGTAGGGAGGGATAAACGGAAAAACGGGGCTTTATGATTAGCACATATAATGTAGGGGGTTGGGGACATGGGGAAGGCAGTTTTTACAGAGAAGACAAGTAATGATTCTATAGCATCTTACTATGCTGATGGACAGTGACTGTAATGGTGTATGTGTGGAGGAGTTTATAATAGGGGGAGTCTAGTAACCATAATGTTGTTCAAGTAATTGTACATTAATGATATCAAAATAAAATTAAAAAAAAATGGATCAATGACAACTAAATAAAACCAGTAGGGAAAATTAAACCTGGTATTTGTAGAGATAACAACACATTGCAGAACCACATATCATCATCAAACAACCACAGTCAACTCCACTCTGCTATTTTGTAAAACATTCCAGACTTCTAAAGTCCTGTCAGACTGAAATCCTTCCTATTAACAGTGAAACCCTATTCCTCATCAGCCTTCCTTTGATGGAATCATAATTCAATTGGAATTAAAAAGGAATGGTCAAGAAAAGGTTTTAAATATGATTTATCAATTTGTATATATATATTCAAAATGTTATGTACATATCCACTCAGCATCATTTGTTGTATATTTAAAATGTGAGTAATTTGTAAGTATAAATTTAATTAAGAAAAATATTTTTGAGTAAAAAACAATGAAAATAGCCAAACTCATTTAAATTTAATGAATTTTTTAAACAATCCATTTTTATCATTATGCATCTAGAATATACTTATATACTTTTGTATTTCCAGTAAAGTAGGAATCCCGGATAGTTTTATTTTAACGGAGAGTCAATCATCCTAATCCCTTTATCATCTTTCCCCATTAACTGAATTGCCATTTTATCACAGTCTAAAATGGCATAAATATATGGGCCCTTTGTTGCTATTATTTTCGTTGGTCATTGTGTTTACCAAAACCACTGTGGTTTAACTACTATGACCTTGAAGTATATTTTGGAACTCAAGTGGACCTCATTGTCAATGCTCTTGACTCCAGGCTGCCAAATGATATTAGAATTGATAGATAACATAATCCTTTGTTGGAAAAGGGATTATAAAAAAACATTATGTCTTAAAAATAGTGGAAGATATTTGTCTAACCTCAGAGAATTTATTCAACATAAGTATTAAAGTCAGCTACTTGAATGTAATTCTTATTCCTCTTGTCTAAGTTTACTAATTCTCAGCACCTTCCCTTTTGCTTCTTTTTTTTAAATTTTGGTATCATTAATCTACAATTACAGAAAGAACCTTATGTTTACTAGGTTCCCCCCTTCACCAAGTCCCCCCACATACCCCTTCACAGTCACTGTCCATCTGCGTAGTAAGATGCTGTAAAATCACTATTTGTCCTCTCTGTGTGGCACAGCCCTCCCCGTGTCCCCCATGCACTATACATGCTAATCGTAATGCTCTCTTTCCTTTTCTCTGCCCTTATCCCTCCCTATGCACACATCCTCCCCAATCCCTTTCACTTTGGTAAATATTAATCCATTCTTGGATTCTGTGATTCTGCTGCTGTTTTGTTCTTTCAATTTCCTTTGTTCTTATACTCCAAATATGAGTGAAATAATTTGGTGCTTGTCCTTCTCCGCTTGGCTTATCTCACTGAGCATAATACCCTATAGCTCCATTTATGTCATTGCAAATGGTAGGACCTGTCTTTTTCTTATGGCTGTGTAATATTCCATTGTGTATATGTACCACATCTTCTTTATCCATTCATCTACTGATGGACATTTAGGTTGCTTCCATATCTTGGCTATTGTAAACAGTGCAGCGATAAACATAGGGGTGCTTCTGTCTTTTTCAAACTGGAGTGCTGCATTCTTAGGGTAAATTCCTTGAAGTGGAATTCCTGGGTGAAATGGTATTTCTATTTTGAGCTTTTTGAGGAACCTCCATACTGCTTTCCACAATGGTTGAACTAGGTTACATTCCCACCAGCAGTGTAGGAGGGTTCCCCTTTCTCTACAACCTCACCAACATTTGTTGTTGTTCATCTTTTCGATGATGGCACTCCTTACTGGTGTGAGGTAATATCTCATTGTGGTTTTAATTTGCATTTCTCTGATGATTAGTGATGTGGAGCATCTTTTCATGTG